>NW_016171282.1:10084-14656 GCF_001687245.7 Rhagoletis zephyria
GCCCCTCAACATAAGCTCTGAATTTCTTTAAGCTGAGGATAGCTGCAAGGCACTCCAGCTCAGTCACACTGTAGTTACCTTGAGCCTTATTAAGTTTTTGCGAAAAATAGGCAATTGGGACTTCGATTCCATCTTAATTTTTCTGTGATAAAACCGCACCAACTCCAAGTTTGGAGGCGTCACATTGTATAATAAATGGCTTTTCATAGTTCGGACTAGCTAAAACGGGAGCTGAACATAACATTTGTTTTAAGGTGTCAAACGATTTCTGCGCTTCTTCGTTCCAAGCAAAATTTTTGTTTTTCTTCAACAAGTCTGTCAAAGGGGTTGTAATTGTTGCAAAATTATCAACAAACCGGCGGTACCAACCGGCCATTCCAAGGAAGCGCCTGAGTTGCTTCACATTGGTTGGTACTGGGTAGTTCGTCACGGCGGAAATCTTATCTGGGTCTGTTCGCAAGATTCCGTCACCCACAATATACCCTAGATATCTTACCTCCTTGATGCAAAACCTGCTCTTTTCAATATTTATCGTCAAGCCAGCTTTTCTTAACTGATGGGCAACTTCTGAAAGGACGGACATATGACTGTCAAAATCTTCTGACAGTATAAGGAGGTCGCCTAAGTAGACGAAGACCTGGTTCTTTAACTGGGGTGGAATGACGCGATCCATCAAGCGGCAAAGTGCCTGAGGGGCGTTGCATAAGCCGAATGGCATTACGCAATAACGGTACAACGGACGATTGGGGACTGTAAAACATGTGTAATCTCTAGAGTTTTCAGACAGAGGAATTTGCCAAAAGGCTCGACGCAGATCTAGTGAGCTTATGTATTTAGCCTTTGGTATTCTACTTAATGTACCATCAATATGTGGTAGGGGATATGCGTCCTTAACGGTAACGCTATTTATTTTCCTAGAATCAAGACACGGACGGACTTTATTTGGCTTTTTCACTATCACGACCGGACTGGACCAGGGACTACTAGGAGACTCTTCGATTACACCTAACTTTAACATTTCATCGATTTCTGCGTGAACTAATTTTTCTACTGCGGGGGATATGGGAAAATATCTTTGCTTTATCGGACGGACATTCGGCTGGAGTTCGATCATATACTCCATGAGGGATGTTTTCCCTAAACCTTCTCTTTCGCAACTTTGGAATCTATTTTTAACGGTTGTAAGTTGTCGTTGTTGATCATCACTTAAGACAAGGGCATTATCTTCACGTTCTACATCAAGGGCAATTTCGGATATAATGTGAGGCGCTATTTGGAATTTCATCCAGAAATCTACCCCCAGAATAACTTGTTGGGACATGCTCGGAATTACAAAGAATGCTATGGTCTCGCGTTTACCTTCGAACCTTACTGGCATATCTATGACACCAAAAACTACTTGTTTATTTCCGTCTGCAGTGCATACAGAGGTTTTGTGCTCACGCAATTGTTTCTGTTCGCAAACTAGTTTTGCTAGCGATGATCCTAAACAGGACACTTGTGCTCCACTAGCTAAAAGTCCTAGATATTCAGAGTCTAGCAATTCAATTTTTGCATAAGGTCTTAAATCTGATGTCTTTTTTTCAATAGAGCACACAACTCTCTTCAAGCATTTGCGTTTGGCTCTAACATGTTGCCAAAACTTTTTCAAACGGACGGCCGAACGACTAACATGCGATGTGCATTATGATCATTATTAAAAATACGGTCTCTAATTATATTATAATCCTGCAGACGAACGTTATACGGTACGATTTTATGAGCAGGCGGACTGGTTTTCGATGATACATCAAGGCGTATGACTGAAGGTGCGCAATCATTGGTATTGGCGCTAGACATGTCAGGGCGTATGGGTAACTGGGTTGTTATTCGCTTCTCTGGTCTTTGCGAGGGCTCTGTTTCGCTCGTTTTCGAGTTTCCCGAACAGGATTCGCATTTGGGTCGGTAAACGTCAGGCTTGCCACAGCAATAGCAAAATATGGTCCTGTCCTCCAAACAATCAAGGTACCTGTGTCTTTCACCTCGACAGTTCCAGCAGACCACTTTGTTATTTAATTTCCGAACTTCGTCTATCTCGTTTTCTACAAAGTCTTGTGGATCGTTTTCATACTGAAGCTCATTAGCATAACGTCGTGGATTATGTCGTAAATTTGCAGCGGGCAGCGCATAGCTGGTCTTGCTAATTTCATTCGCAAGGCTTTCGCCTTTCAAACAGAGTTTGCGCAACTCTGCAAGCGAACTAATGGGGACGTACAGCAATTGCTGTCGAACACGAGGTCTTAGATTATGCTGCAGTATCTCGACTAATTCTGTTTCCGTTAAAGGAGTTTGTAAAGGTTCTGCTAGTTTTAGTACAGCGTTCCTAAACTCGTCGAAACTCTCACTAGGTCCCTGTTTCCTTCCGCGAATCTGCTCTTTAAGCTCGAAATCGCTTTTATGCTGTTGGAAACTTGTTCTCAGTGCTTGACAAAGCGATGGCCAGGTTACGCGTTCTACCGAGCGGCGATATCTCCAATACCAATCTTTGGCATCGTTAGTAAAGAGGCTTTGGACATGCTCACAGAGTAGATTAAAATTACCCCCGAGTGTATCTATCACCTGACATTCTATTCTGTGGAGAAAACTGTCAACGGATATACGAGGTGACCCGTCGAACTTTATATCGCAACTCAAAATGAGTTGCGCTATGCTGCCCAAATTAGGAACACCGGTCGTATCACTAAAACGTAGCTGATCAACTGCTCTGTAAAAATTTTGAGAAGAACTATTCGGTAAGTTCGGAATATCTCTTGGCAAAACTGGGGTCGAATTATTTTTNAGAAAACTGTCAACGGATATACGAGGTGACCCGTCGAACTTTATATCCCAACTCGAAATCAGTTGCGCTATTCTGCCCAAATTAGGAACACCGGTCGTATCACTAAAACGTAGCTGATCAACTGCTCTGTAAAAATTTTGAGAAGAACTATTCGGTAAGTTCGGAATATCTCTTGGCAAAACTGGGGTCGAATTATTTTTCGGTAGGTTCGCAGGGATATTATTAGGAACAGGGCTAACGTTGGGTACAGGTGGGGCTACTGGTGGATTTTGATTTGGTGCGTTCAAATTTAGTCGGCCCAATACATTCACGAGTGTGGATTCTAGTCTTTGCTCTATCAACTGGGGAACGCGATTCTCCAAGTCTGCAAATAAGGTAGCTTGTCGGGCAGATATTATCGCGGACACGAGGTTCCTAACTCTACTTTCCTCTTCATTGTTGCTAATTTGTCCTGGATTGGTAACAGGAAGGCTTGCCGCACCTTCGCAAGATGAGACGTTCTCCGGAATACCTGAGTGTGTATCTATCTCCCTATTCCCTGTCTGCAGAGCAGATCACGACCGCGTACGCGCACCTGTGTTTTGGGGGAATTCTTTGCTTGTACATTTAGCACGACACTGAGGACACGAGGTGTTCCTCTTAAGCCAATTTAGAAGGCATGGCCTATGGAAGCTGTGGGAACAAGCAGTGGTCAATACATCCTCACGTTCAGAAAGGATTTCCCTGCAAATCGTACAAACATTTGCATGTTGAGGCATATGTCCACTACTTTTCTGAACCGACATTATTATTGAAAGCGGAGAGAAACAAGATAATTAAACACCGGGGTGCGTCGACTCCAGAAATAAGTCGCCAATTAATCGAGCCAAAAGAGTAATTTACAACACCCAAAAGGAAGTACAAAAATTCATCGAATTATAAAAAAACATTAAATTTTTATTTAGCACTATATATACATACGGGTGTATACACATACATATATATTCGATCTATGTGTACACACCATATATAAATGCACAAATAATAATATAAAAATATAACAAGTATTTCTAAACAGGTTTAATACGAAAATAAATGTAAGGATAATAGAAAGACTTTCTTAAACCCTGAATCTTCAACATCAAAATTAATAAGTCTGCAACAAAAAAAAAAATCGTTCCTCAAATCAACAAAATACTGGTATATTTCTCCGGTTGTGTGGTGATCTTAGTTCGCTAGGGTATTTCTGTTCAATTAGGTGGTAGGTGCTTGAGGCTTGGCGCATCGAGAAAAAAAAATCGACAACAAAAAAAATAATATAACCAAACCAGAAAACATCTCGAAGTGGAATTTGAGACTAACGAATCCTTAAAGCCTTTTCAAAACAAAATTGTTGCTAATTTCATAATCGGTTAGCTAGCTGACATGTAGTCCAGCTACAACTGAATTTCCGGAAAGTTTATTAACCTACAACTTGGAAAAAAATTGAAAATTCGTAAACAAAATAAAATGCCAAACAGTTCATATATGTATATACCTAACCTTTAGCGGTCAGTTCTGTAGACATAAAGCCTTTAGGAATCTGCTATTCCGGCGTGTGACGTGGCATACAAATATATAATCATTAACAACGAAACAATCTGTGTTCTAATTGGACGGGTCAAAACAACTGGCATATAGCTGCACGCTTTGAAATTCCAATGTTCAATGTAAATATTACAAATTATATATAAAAAAAAAATAAAAGCTATATATATAATCAAGTAAAAATTCGG
>NW_016171283.1:0-10095 GCF_001687245.7 Rhagoletis zephyria
GAATGGCAGTCAAAAGTTTTCCACTTCTGCCCACGGAACCATCCTCCAACATTAGGGTTGTGATTTTTTAACACTTTTTTAAATTTTGATTTGCCTGTGCTTGCATTTAATGATCTTTTGTCCATATATTCCCTCTTTGGCGATATTTTTGTTGGTTCGTGAAAATACTCTCATTTCATTTACAAGGCTGTTGCGNCGTGAAAATACTCTCATTTCATTTACAAGGCTGTTGCGTGGCAAAGCCCCATACCTAGTATAAAAATTCGACCGAAATTCCTTTTTGCCTACCAAGTTTTGATTTAAAAACGATGTGTATCAGCACTAAATCCACGAATCTATTTTACTTTAATAAAACCATAAAACATTTGAGAAGAAAAACATGTTTGCATATTAATTTTCTCCACTTAGAAACTGATAATAAATTCCGCTATGCGCGGGATTTTTTTTTTTTTTAATTTATCAAAATTGTTGTTAATTTTTGGAAATTTATACAAAAGTTCATCGTTTGACACCACAGGCATTTGAATCTAAAAAAAATCATAACTCTAACCTACATATCTCTCCTTTACTCCTTTACCTGTAAAGTTTTTAGTCATGTCTTTCTTTTATTTATGTTAATTACGCCTTTCAGGCTATCATTTTCAGCTTGACTTGATCACAGTGTAATAGTAAAAAAGAACTTTCCAAATCAAGTGTCAAGTAGGTTTAAGTACGCTCTGCCCAATCCACAAGAGCCATGACTCCACGCATGTTGCCTATATGCGGTAATGTCTGAATTCGGTATCCCCGCGAAACTGATCGGGCTGTGTAAAATGGTCTTGAGTATCGCCGCCAGCTCCATCAGAATTAGGAATGACGTCTCCGAGGCGTTGGAAACCAAACGAGGTTTCAGACAGTGCAACTACTTCTCCTGTGACTTCTCTAATCTGATGCTGGAAAAGATAATGAAAAAGGCGAGAACGGCGCTCATATTTCTGAATCAGCGAATATATGTAAATATTTTTCATTTGTTTGCAAATTTTGCACAATTTTTGGTTATCCTAATTCTGCAAGCTATATTTTCCGACAGTGAGGAAAAACTTTACGTGTGCAAAAGAATATGCAAGCTTTGAAGTTGCATAAATATGAGAGCACATGGGTGCTAAATGAACTCATTTTAAGTTGAAGGCTAGTTCTCTACACTGGCTTGTTACGTACTCTCGCTCTCACCTGAGTCTGGAGTCTAAATTGGTTATATACATACAATAAAGCAGCAGCAATGTCGAAATCCTTTGTCGTTTCCAATCCAAATCATTCGAACAATTACCGGAACATCGAAGTATATCCGAATCGAGAATATCAACCGCGACCTCAGAACTTAAAAAGCCAACATCTGCCCGAAGACAGAGAGTCAACGGAGGAGCTAAGCTCCTGAAAAAAGCTCTGGGTTGGGGCAAGGTGTTAGTCGACCCGTTCAGCGTGGTTGGGGACTCAGATTAATAACTATCCCAATCTCGAACAGGGTGCTCCGGTAACCTGGAGACCTCCGGTTTTATCCAGCCCTGCCTATGCACAAGGACCTCTGTTCAGGCGGACCTTATTTGGCCGGTACTCATGGGACCAAAATTATGATTGAAATTTTTAGAAAAAAGCAACAAGGAGTACGGTTCTCCAAAAAACTGATAACGTGGCTTCAACTTCTGCTGCAGAATCGTGCAGGGTAGGGGCCAGACCGCCATTGCAGACATGCTAATAGAGCAGCTCTCGGATGAGCAGGCCAGGTCAGTAGAATGGTCAAACCGGCAGGTGCTGCTCCAAAACGGCAACGGTCTGCTGAACTAGTACAGGATAGGGTTTTTATGAATGGCGGGGAGGTACTGGTCATCATTGACTGAGGGGAAGAGGAGGCGATAGCCGAAATCTACCTCCAAGTGCTGGAGGAAAACCCCGGTCTTTCTCCCCTCTTAAATAATTCGGGGTGGTAACAGGGCAGAGGAAAGCTCATCGACTGCGAGGTCAGCTCAGCTTTATAGGTTGGCCCTAATCAAAGTAGGTGAGGTCGGGCCGGTGCTAAAATCGAAGCAGTCAACAAAGACACGATTCAGAACCAGAGCCCGGCTGGTGGAGCCAGAAAGCGTAGGGCATATACTATACATATTTCAGACGTTGTAGCAGAGACCTGCCAACACATAACTGGGAAGATCGCAGGCGCTGTTCACTGGCGCAGAAAGAATCGGTGGTCAGATTCGGGTTTGTTTACGCAACCATTCGGATCTACCGCAGCGACGAGCCAAATATGGATCTTACTGAGAAGAGTGGCTGCCTGCGCAGTGGTGGTGAATTAGGGTTGTTCGGAAGCCAGTGATCGACTGACTCCGAGTGGCTAAACAGTCTAGCGACGTNGCGCTGTTCACTGGCGCAGAAAGAATCGGTGGTCAGATTCGGGTTTGTTTGGATCTTACTGAGAAGAGTGGCTGCCTGCGCAGTGGTGGTGAATTAGGGTTGTTCGGAAGCCAGTGATCGACTGACTCCGAGAGGCTAAACAGTCTAGCGACGCTATTTAACAAAGAAGCCTACTCGCTGATAACACCGAAGGTGAGGAGGAGGATACAGATGCCAAGATCGTAAAGGTTAAGTGAATAGATTCACGTGAAGCTGACTCATATCAACCTGCATTATTTTAGGCTGGCGTCTGCGTATCTTTTGGTCCGCTTGGCTTGACTTGACTTGACGTTTCCCTCATCCAGGAGCCGTGGATACACGGCAACAATATCTGAGGGATCGGGCTGAAGTGCCGCATGAAGCGAAGGTAAGACTCGAGCTTGTACATTAGCTAGAAACAACATAAACAGCTTAGCAATGGTAAATTGGTAGGAGCAAGCATTGGGCTTGACAATACAAGCTTATTGGTAGCCTCTGTCTACATGGCGAGTGCGAGGCCCCTCCAAATCGGATATACCCCTGACTTCTAACATGTTAGCCTATTGCATCAAGAGATGGAGAGTCTCCGACATATTGAATAAGAAACTGATCTTAGAACTTCCCAAGTCAAATAGTATAGACTTATTAGAAATACCAACTGGGAAGTATATAACAATAAACAAAGGTCGTTACAGCCAAAGAGACGGAAGCGACCAGATTAAGAAAAATTCTAACAAAGTAGCCATGAAACCTAGGCTACCTGGGGATGAAACAATACCATGCAGGTATCTATAGTTTTACTTGGAAGTAGTATCGAATGAAAGTATCGATACCTGAAAATATCGGATCTAAAGTATCGATTCCTACTCATATCGATACTTTTGGCTATGAAGGTATTCCCTATGAACTAAATAAGTTAAATTTGGAATTTTATGTCATAAGTTAACCATTATCTGAGAATCCTAAAATCCAAACTAAATGTTTAATGATGAATGATATTTGACACTGGCGATTCATTGGAAAAGATTACAAGAAAATTAATCTCGAAAGTTAAGAAAAAAATTTTCTCATAAAATATTTTTGTGGTACTTCCCAGGAATATTGATATATAAAAAGATTTCAGTGCAGTGTATAAGCAAAAATTATGAGCTTAATATTTAAATACGATAGTTGATCCTTTATTACTTCACCTGATAGAATTATACATACAATTTGAGCTCTGAAAATTACAGAAACATAGTGATACGGATGAAATTTTACTAAAAAAATTCTTAAAGGCATTTAAAAAATGAAAGTTTTTTTAGTATCTAGATACCGCGAACTAGAATAATTTTTAGATTTGGCATCTACTTTTTTCCAAGCCAGATGCGAAGATCGGTTCATCCCTAGGGCTACCTTAAGAGTCAAGGGAACAGTTGGACTACGATGAGCAAGGAATTATGTGGTCACCTCATATATACACATTTCGCAGGCAGCAAGCCGGTAGAGCTTAACGACTGCGCTTAAATATAATGTGAGATAATCTGATCTACGTAATCGAATGGGCACGTTCAGAAGGCGCAACAGCTCAGTAACTGTTGCGATTGCACCTTCTAAACACGCGTGTTAGATGATCGTAATATTATTCTGATCATTTGAGAAACCTGCACCTTTGAGAGCTGAATTTGACAGCTAATGTATCAAGCCGTCCAGAAGCCGCATAACGATCATTGATTTGTTTGGAAACGGTTGCGCTCAACTGCTGCGCCTTCTGAACCTACCCAATGATTACAAATGCGAAAGTCGAATGGGCTATTAAAACTTTTGGTCTTTACAAATCACCGGGATTAGATGGTATTCACTAGGCGGAGTTGCAGCAATAACGGCTATAATATCGCAATAAATACCGGTTCAAGGACATGACTACCTCCCATACATCCTAGATTTTAAAAGTTTAATTTCAGCTACAATTATAAAGCAGAGATGAGACGAAGATTGTGTGCTGTGTGTAAATTTATGTCCTTAAGCTAGGTTAGCAAATTTTGTTTCGTTCGGTGCAAGGACGCAACTAGATTTTAGCTACATTTTTGATCAGAATGGACTAAAAACTAATAATAACTTATAAAAAGTTATACTTTTTAACTCTGAAAAATTTTGTTTCCTTTGGTATCAGGAAATGACTACCTCCCTTATGAATTTTAGTTATTGCAAAAAAAATTATAATTCAGCTTCAAAATGGTTACTAGGCGGATACCCAAACAGACCACTTAAAATTTATAAATTGCCATATTTGAAAGGTTAAAATTTCTTCTATCTAGAACCGGTAAGTCGACAGTTTTCTTTAAGAATGTGAAATAGAATGAAATGTAGCGCTATTAGTAATTGAAGCGATTAAAAAAAACTACATGGGAAATTTGCAAAGGCTTCTGGTTGAGGATAATTCGTTACAAATACGAATTTATGTGTGTACTTGCACAAACTGAGATATATGTAATATGTAAAAAACATTAAAATACCAAACTTGTTGACCCAATGCCACAAACAGTGATTCCACAACAGTTCTGCAACTCAGCTACTCAGACGCTACGGCAATTGGACACAAGTACATTGGCTAAGGTAGCAATGTGGATTTACACATGAACAATCTCTGAAAGCAAAAGCAACAAACGTCTGTACGCCACATACTATGTAGGGTAGGGGAAGTCCACAATTGAAATCGCGTTACCATTACCGCGCCTGCACTGGCTGGCACGAATACCAACGAAGGAGTTTCCAAATGAGCTTCCAAGTGGTTATAAGTACGAAAATGGATTAGCTATAAGGAAATTTGTGGATATGGGTGGGATAGTGTGAGAGAGAGGACGGATTGCATAAATTTAGCTTTGAGGCGTATTTTGACTGCTGAGCAGGTTTATTGGCCTCTTGACTAGGGATGTTCCGATACAAGTAAATACGAGTACGTACTCGATACTTTTGTTTGATTTGAGCAAGTGCCATATCTATGGATATATTTTTACAAAATTACTGATACCACAGCAAGGTGCAAGCAATGCTTTAAAACCGTAAAGTTTTGTGGGAACCTTTCAAAGGTTGAAATTGTTGTCTAACATGTCTATTCTGCGCTGGTAACATAAATTGTGTAACCGGTAATTAAAGTGTCTGTCAATTTTTAAACCTTTTTCGCATTATATGCGCTCTTGTAACCGGTAAATTTGGTTACCATCTCATGAGCTGGTAACAAAATATTGCCCCATGAAATATGCAATACAAGAATTTCCACAAATCTCCATAGCTGAATTGCTGAATATTTTCATTGCATTACCAACGTATCTAGAATCGCGGTGACAAGTGGTAACATTTTTTGGTAATACAATTTTCCGGTCACAAAATCCTCGGTAACGTAATAGAACAGAATAGACCTGTTAGTAATGAATAAATATACATATCGTTACTAATGACGAAATATACATATCGACACCTTAGTGGAAGATCGATCTATCTCGGCAGCCAGTTCGAAAACGCCCTATCTCCGAAAACTTTTCAAGAACACCCTATTTCAGACAGAAATTGAAAAACGCCCTATCCCAGAAAACTTTTTAAGAACGCCCTATTTCAGAATTTGGTTCAAAAACATCCTATCTCAACTGAAAATACATATATTGAAAAAATGTTGAGATATGGCGTTTTTGAACCGAATTATAAAATAGGATGTTCTTGTAAAGTTTTCAGAGATAGTGCATTTTTCAATCAATTTCTGAAATAGGCCGTGTTTGAAAAGTCTTTTGAGTTAGGGAGTATTCGAACTGGCTGCCGGGATAGGTCGGTCTTCCACTCACTGTATTGTAAATACAATATAAATTGATATTTATTTTTCGTTCATATCCAACAAAATAATACAAATAAAAAATTAAAAGTGTTTAAAGTCATGTGTCGCTATGCATCGTGATTTTTCGGATTTTGCGTGAAAAACGCATAACGCAAAAGGTATGTCACAAAAAAACGCCGGAAAATCACTTTCACTTTTTTGCATATAAAATGATGAAAAATTATCGATATAAGTAGGTATCGATACTTTCGGTTTACTCATACAAGTAGTATCGAAATAACGATTTGAGTACACTCATTTAAGTAGGTATCGATAATTTAATGGTATCGGAACGTCCCTACTCTTGACCCAATGCAAGTTCTGCTCAGCCGTGCCAGAAACTTAACTGAACACGGTACATATAGAAATGTATGTAGACATGTATGTAGTAAATGTGTGCATTGACCCTGCAAAAAAATGCTTACAAAATGCACCTCTCTAATGCAGTAGTGGACCAATTCGTGTCTCCACACCAGCTACTGTTACCCTATCCCAGCTCGTCTTTAACGATCGTAAGCATTACACGATGGTCAATGCATTTGTTTTTGTTGTTGTTGTTGTACCCTTACCTAGATGGGCTTGTCCTTCAATCGTTGTCGTCAGGAGACCGAGTAAGTGTGCGACTCCAACTGGCTTGGTCCGTAGGGAGAAGGGCGTTTCGAGGGCATGAGAAGAGTTGTTGCAAGTCGTGAGGTGACTCTCTGCAAGCCGGGCACTGAGCGGGCACTGAGCGGGCACATCTGCATTTATCCTACTCAAGTACGAGTTACGCCTGCTGCAGTAGCCAGAGCGATTGCTCTATAGTGATGCGAGTCTCCGCTCGAATGATTTTAGTTTTGCTTTCTTTAACAAAAATCCAAGTTTTTTCCTTTCGTTTGATATTTGGGAAGTATTGGTTGATATCTTGTAAGTATGTTTATTTGATTCAAATATATGGCCATAAACGATTTTCCATACAAAATCATTTCGACATCTTTTTGTAAACACGTGCTTGCGCTAAAAGTGGGAGGAGATAAAAAGGTTCATCTGCATAGGTATTTCGGCGACTTCACTCTTTTGAGTAACAGATGGCGCAATATTTATTACATAATCGCTGCGTATGTATGTATCTTAATACACACAAGCGTACATAATATGTTGATTACAGTTAATGTGGATCTATTTTTTTCCTAGTAATCTATATATGTACATACATATGAATGCATAATACGCGAAAAACTTCTTCGTCATATCAGATCTCCGTTTGTTCGATTTTACAAAATGAGGTATCAGATTAAAGGGCTTGACCTGTGGATGTGCAATAACTTATTTTTTTTTCAAAAAGACTTGCCACCTGATAAAAAAAAATTAAATTCAAATTATTTTTAGGACAAATCAATTATTACACTATGAGCATCGATCGAAATGATTTTGAAAGGGTTGCCACATTGTTACAATATAAGCAATAGGTTTAGCAAATTACTTCAATATGAATATAAATCAAAAGAAGAAGAGGGTTGCCACCTGATTTTATAACTAAATTCAATGCAAATTACACTGGTCTACAAATTTCAACTTTTTTTCTGCGAATAAGACGGGACCTGGTGTTTCTGAACGGATTTTTCGTGCTGAACACGAATCCGGGGTCAAAAATGTCCCATCACGTCACGTTTTCGAGAAAAAAGGGGTTGAAACCCCTAAAAACAGCGTTTTTGGCCATTTTCGAAAAATTATAGAGCTGAACCCTGACGTGGTACAAATTTTGCATATATCAGAAATTAAAGGCTAAACCGTGCCCTTTCGAATGAGCCCTATGCCGAATTGATCGCGTGCACCCTTAAAGCAGGGGGTGTATTTGTGTTTAGGGGTGCAGGAAAAATTGATCACAGAAAGAATTTAATCTTAAACGATCATAGAAAATTAATAATGCCAAGGTTTTAACTATATTAAAAGTCGCTGATTACGAATCTGCAGTTAGATTTTAAAAATTTAAGATGACGGGTCGAATATGGTGGATATAAAAAATAAACTGAAATTCGCTAAATAAAAATTTTTAAGTCCGCCATATTGGATCCGCCATTTTGAATTTTTAAAATCTAACTTCAGATTCGTAATCAGCGACTCTTAATGTAGTTAAGACCTTAGCATCATTCATTTTATATGGTCGTTTAAGATGAAATTCTTTCTGCGATCAATTTTCCCTGGACTCCTAGACACAAATACACCCCCTGATCTAAGGGTGCATGCGATTAATTCGGCATAGGGCTCATTCGAAAGGGCACGATTTAGCCTTTAATTTCTGACATATACAAAGTTTGTAGCACGTCAGGGTTCAGCTCTACAATTTTTCGAAAATGTCCAAAAACGCTGTTTTTAGGGGTTTCAACCCCTTTTTTCTCGAAAACGTGACGTGATGGGAAGTTTTGGACCCCAGATTCGTGTTCAGCACGAAAAATCCGTTCGGAAACACCAGGTCCCGTCTTATTCGCAAAACCCTTGTAGACCAGTGTTATTGACTACATTGCTGTATGTACATCAAAAATCTCAGAAAAAAAAAATAGCAACTAGGGGTTTAACTCCACTGTAGTTCAAAGTGCCTATTTTATTGTGAAAAAGTATGAAAGAAAAAAACATAGTTTTTGCAAAATTTTAACTCGAAAAATTATTCATAAGAATAAATAAAAAATGTTTAAATTTAAAAATCGATAATTTTCCCATTCTCTCTTGAAATAGCAACTATTAATAACATTTGAGGGAAGAAATAGTTGAAATCCATAAATTTTTACAAAGTTATGGGCATTTGAAAAGAAAAATTCCCCAAATATCGATTTATATCTAAAAAACAAAATTGCTTAGAGGCCGGGCACAATTTTTTTTCGAGCAACAAACAACACATTTCAGTCTCATTGAAATTAAAAATCGTGCCCGTACCTGACCGGTTGTCTTGAAATGGAAAGCATCATCTATATATCTTCGCCTATTTGGGGTGTTTAGTTATTTGTTAAGGCAGTGTCACACGATTGGTACATTTATTCAGATTCGTAAATTTTTTTTATTGGGCTATTGGTAGAAATGAAAAAATTGGAACGACAATTTTTTTTTGTAGTCACACGTTTGGTATAATATAGCGAACTTCTATGGAAAAATTTTAACAAATTGTTTTTCGTGACTGGGATAAAGAAAAATATTTGTGCTGCACACGATTGGGATACAAGTTGCACCAAATTCTGGGCAAATGTCCAATCGTGTGACAGCCCTTAGACTAAACATATTTCAAGCCTATCAATTGTATGATAAAATCTCCATAACCGTAAATTTTAATTTAACTCTCCATATCAGAGTGTCCAGATTTGGCGATTTCGCGCCAATTTGGCGTTTTTTTTTGGATATTTGCGCGTAAAAATTTAGGAAATCGCCATTGGCGATTTTTGGCGATTTTTTCCCTTCAGATAAATTCTTTACTATTAAAAAATATATAAAACTTAGTTTTCCACGATAATTTTACAGAAGAGGCTAATGAACTGCGTGATAAACTTGACTTAAGAAGCATGTTAAAAGACTGTCAAAAATGTTTAATCACTAGGGTAACCCAAAATATGTTCGGGCATGTTTTTTGTTAGGCATGTTAGCAACACGCTGGTGAAATGCTTAAACGTTTTTCTAAAAAATATAAAGTTTGAGATATATTTCTTGGAGCATATTTTAGCATATTTTGCAGTAAATGCATATTTTATTTATTGTTTATTTTATTTATGTTAGGTTTAGAACTAATAAAAATTTCTGAAATAATTGTGTCGAAAATGAAATCAAAGTGCACGTTCACATCGTGTCTATATTAAGTTGTTTATGTGTGAGAAAGGTAATACTACATA
>NW_016171283.1:10120-14656 GCF_001687245.7 Rhagoletis zephyria
GTAGCCTGTAACCGAACCACGTTTTGTATCTCGCTGCGTAACCTGGTACTAGTAATAATAAAGGTTTCCATAACAAATCATAGTTACTTGCGTTTGATGAAATCTTTGTTAACTACTTGCCAATCGAAATTATAACGGCGCGTCCTGGCAGGTCAGCGTCGGGACAACTCATCTGTCAAGAGCGAAAATATTGACAGATGAGTTGTCCAGGACGCCGACCCGCCATGGCGCGCCGTTATAATTTCGATAGGGAAGCAGTTAACAAAGATTTCATCAAACGCAAGTAACTGTGATTTGTTATCGAAACCTTTATTATTACTAGTACCAGGTTACGCAGCGAGATACAAAACGTGGTTCGGTTACAGGCTACATGTTACTACTACAAGTACCAGGGCAAAGTTACGTAGAGGGAGGCAATTGTCACCTCCTAGGACAACCCCATGCTAAATGCGACAGCAGGAAGCATTGGTGGTAGATTTGCGAGGTACCGGTATTCGGCTCCAAAACTCCCGAATAGTACTTTCCGCTGCAGGGTACATACATATGTATCTACAAACATGCANCTATATTAAGTTGTTTATGTGTGAGAAAGGTAATACTACATAACGGGTGATTTTTTTGAGGTTAGGATTTTCATGCATTAGTATTTGACAGATCACGTGGGATTTCAGACATGGTGTCAAAGAGAAAGATGCTCAGTATGCTTTGACATTTCATCATGAATAGACTTACTAACGAGCAACGCTTGCAAATCATTGAATTTTATTACCAAAATCAGTGTTCGGTTCGCTTTACGTCCGATTTATGGTCTACATAATCGACCAAGTGAGCAAACAATTAATGCGATTGTGACCAAGTTTCGCACTCAGTTTACTTTATTGGACATTAAACCAACCACACGAATGCGTACAGTGCGTACAGAAGAGAATATTGCGTCTGTTTCTGAGAGTGTTGCTGAAGACCGTGAAATGTCGATTCGTCGCCGTTCGCAGCAATTGGGTTTGCGAAACACATTTCGAACCGAACACTGATTTTGGTAATAAAATTCAATGATTTGCAAGCGTTGCTCGTTAGTAAGTCTATTCATGATGAAATGTCAAAGCATACTGAGCATCTTTCTCTTTGACACCATGTCTGAAATCCCACGTGATCTGTCAAATACTAATGCATGAAAATCCTAACCTCAAAAAAATCACCCGTTATTTATATATATATTGACAGATGAGTTGTCCAGGACGCCGACCCGCCATGGCGCGCCGTTATAATTTCGATAGGGAAGCAGTTAACAAAGATTTCATCAAACGCAAGTAACTGTGATTTGTTATCGAAACCTTTATTATTACTAGTACCAGGTTACGCAGCGAGATACAAAACGTGGTTCGGTTACAGGCTACATGTTACTACTACAAGTACCAGGGCAAAGTTACGTAGAGGGAGGCAATTGTCACCTCCTAGGACAACCCCATGCTAAATGCGACAGCAGGAAGCATTGGTGGTAGATTTGCGAGGTACCGGTATTCGGCTCCAAAACTCCCGAATAGTACTTTCCGCTGCAGGGTACATACATATGTATCTACAAACATGCACTGTATGAATTCCTATGTGAAACAATTTGTGAATTAGATTTCATGTACTTTCATACATACATAGTATGTTTTAAAAACAAATTGAATAAATATGAATTATTAAACATAAATATTTATGTATATACACTTCTATGAAATTTAGAACATTTTAGGTACTGCAAATAAAGTTAAAGGTATTTTTGTGCATGCACATACTACATAAATGAAATTTAAAAGCATGTCTTGTGGCTTATAATGATTTTAAAAGCATTTTGTGGAGCATATATTTAGAATTTATTGGCATATTTTAGGCGCTTAAAATTTGTTTTTAGGAGCATATTTTGGGTTGCCCTATTAATCACCCTAGTCGAAGAACTTTTGAAACGATTACATAGTCAATTAAATACTTCTAAGAAAGCTTTGATTTTGTCACCACAAAAGTGTGTGAATCACAAGAGGGCGAGTTCCAGTGACCTGCCAATTTACTATTTGTCTTTGAAGGAAAGAAAAGCAGCGAAAACTGAATATTTAAATATTTTAACTTTCCCACGGAATAACTTTTCTCAGAACCATTCCATCCGACTCTGAAGAAATAAAACGCTTGGAAATATAAGTAAATTCATATTATTATCCTTGCCGCACTCATGTGCTTTGTTGAGCGCGTTTTTTTCCGTAATGAATTCAACAAAAACTAAGATTCGAATTAGGATGAGGTTCGAAAGCCTTAATTCAATAGTTCGAATAAAGTGTTATGTGAAGGCTAATAGTTTCTGCTGCAAAACGTTTCCAATGTCATGAGTTATAATAAATTTAATAATTGCGCAGTCCTATTGCAAAATGTGTTGAAAAAAATATTTTGCGTATTTTTAAAGAAAATTGTTTGTACATCACTATTATACAAGTGATTTGTCTTATTTATTATTACCCTCTGACGGTATTATATTCGTTTTTGGTTTTAAATACTATATTATAACAAGATCTCATTTTTAGAATAAAAGATTTGTTAAATCGATTTCATGAATTTTATAAAAAAAAATTGTGATTTTTGGCGATTTTTTTTTCAGAAATTGCGCTCTTTTGTTAAACAATCTGGACACCCTGCTCCATATCATTAAACGTCGGATATGTAGATATACATATGAACATACACACGGGTACTATTTGCACTATGTCTGAACAAAAAGGGCTCAGCAAACCAATCGAAATATGCGTATAAAAACCTTGCATTTTATCCGGAGGGTCCCCTTTTTTCATTTAGTATGTTTGTTTCTAACAGGCATTTTATTGACCTGTTTTATACCTTCATGTTGTTATTTGATCCGCCTATAAGAAGTTCGCGTCCGCGCAATAGAGGTTTTTGTGCCAGTTTTATACAACATGACTGTCCGCGTCCGCCCAAGAGAGACCGCTCAAGAGATGGAAATTGTTTCCGAAAATTAATTCTAAGACGTGGGATAGGAATACTTGTCCGCCCAATAGAAATGCCTATCTAATAGAGGTTACACTCTATTTGATTTAAAGTTAGTTTCAAAGTCCTGTGAATTTTATTTAGTCATAGATAACGGGACTCGCAGTACCGGTATCGGAAATGAATATTTAGTCCCGCGCCCATCTCTAATAGGAAGCCAAAAATATCCGCCACTCACATAAAATACAAAACAATCGCGTGGAAATGAGCGCCTCAACATGTGCATGTGTACGCTGTGGCTACATGTGTGCAACGAACCGCAAATTGAGTGTTAATGAAGCATTTTTTATTAAGTTTTATACGTTTGTGTTTTTCACTAAAGTGCTGAAATGTTTTTGTTTTGTTTGCTTTTATGTTTTTACATGCAAGCCCACTACACATTCAACTATTTTTATGTGTGCATACTTAGGTATGTAAAAAAATGTTTGCGAAATTTCTGCCCCTATTTTCAGTTTTCAGTTAGCGCTAGTAAAACAATTTTTTTCAATGAAAAACTAAAAGCTTAAGCGCTTGTAGCCCATTGATTTTCAGTAACAAAGTCCAAATTTGAAGCAGCAAGGACTTACCATTGATTTTTTGATATTTTTTTTTTTTGTTGAAGGTTTCGGTAATTTTTTTCCATATAAAAATTCGTCGGCATGCATAAGTACTTCGTATGGAAGAAAATGACTGGGCTGCAAGGTTTTTGTGTTTTTTATTGGATATAAATAATTGTTTATAAAAAAAGTAGCGGGAAAAAATATTTCATTGAAAATTCTTATTTTCGCCAGCGCTAACTGAAAAATTAAGATAGAGGACTGAGGACACCTTCCTTTTAATTGCTCGGGATGTAACTATGTAATATTGATGCGCCTAAAAGATGCAGCGATTTCTATTCTCAAGTTACATACCTGTTGACAGTACGAATGGCAATTATAATAGGGAGGTTTTAGTTTTTTAAACTATAGTTTTATTTGCGATCGGCAACGAAATTTTGATATGGGATCGAAATAAAAAATTGTCATTTTATGTGACACAGTCTAAAATACGGGATTTACAAAAATTTAGCGGGACAAATGAGAAATAAAGGATTTTCTTTAAAAACCCAACTATGAATCATATATTAACAAAGGTGATCCATTTCAAAAAAGTAATGATGCTCAGATTAGTTATAAGCTTATGATAAATCTCGTTTATTTGATGGCAACACTTTTTAATATATACAAAAACATGTATGTACGTAAACATTTAATTGACAAGACGATAAAAACAAAGTAAGAGATACAGTTGCGGTCAAAATAATAGCAGCAAAATCAAAATGATGCTGTTGGCAACTTATCTTTATTTTTTTATTGCTAATAATTTTCATTTCAAACAAGGGTCGATCTGTATTAGATACCACATGAATAAAAGTAACAAAGTTTGCAAAAAGTTCACAAAAATTAATTAAACTAAAAAAATTTCTTATTTGTCAATGTTATTGTGGCTTATTAACATATTATTTTTAATATTTTTATTGAGCTT
>NW_016171284.1:0-14655 GCF_001687245.7 Rhagoletis zephyria
TATGTTCAGAAACCATCAATGGGCATGGAAAATTGTGATGTGTTGTCAGAAGTTAAAATTGTTTACTTGCAGGTATATACGAGTACATTATTACACTCATTTGTGTTGTAAATATATGCTGATGCGCTTTTATCGCGAAGGTTGCCATCCATCAGTGCCTGCCCTCCACTGGTACAAGTACAGACAATACTGTATGTATAACCTAAATTGGTGTGCTAACCGAAAATCACTGTTGTACCAAAGCAAACGGAATTTGCCATTTCACTTTATTAAAATTTCTGCAGAGGGTAGAGGTTTCATTGCCTTCAGCTAGTAGCGTTGACTTTTAATACATTTTCGATAGTAATCCTTGGCCTACGAATTTATTATTCGAGCTTTTACAATAAACGTTGTTTAGCCACTGAGGGTAATAGAAGTTTACAGGGCCATAAAAGAGAAGCGTAAATTTAAGAACTTGGATGTTTAGTTAGAAATGCGCAAAATTGAGATGCCCTTACCTGACGGCGATGTGATAAATCCAACGTGTACTGTGATTTATTCAAATTTTCATGTTTTGTATTCTAAGCTTTTCCCAAGAAGTGAGCAATCAAATATGTGGTCACCATCAATTACGTTGCTCGCTTGTTTGCACATTTGCTGGATTTTATAAAACATGAGTGGTTTTGTGTTTCAAACGACGATATAAACAAATATATTTGCTACATAACAATGACTATGCAGGGAAACTGTAACTTGACTACAATTATTTTATGAAAATGGGAAGTTTTATTTGTTAATATGCAAGATATAAATACGTTTCCATGTACTTTGTATTTGATGTGCACTTTAAAAGGCAAGAATGGGCTTATTTTTTGAAAAACCTAGTTCTTTTCTCGAAAAACATGTCGCCTTCTTATATGGCAACATTATTAAAGTACATCATTTTATACAAAGAGTACGCAATATGCCTACGAAGATGCTGAGAAAAGAACACGAAAATTTAGAAGCCCTGGCGCAGGGCAGAATTAATGCAAAATTATTTCCAGAAAAGAAAACGCTATTAATTTTAAAGTAAATCATCGGCTTTGGCTTCGGTAATCGTCCGATTGAAAGATCAAAACCGAATGTTCGGTTCGGCTTCGACTTCAGCCAAAAATACAGCTTCGGTTGGACTCTCTAATTGATGCCGACGGTCTCGATTCTCAAAAGTAGTCGATACTTCCCAACACTAATCTCTTTTACCTACAATTGGCAGACACTGCGTATACGTGACATTTCGGCAGCACTCCTCTTTAAATGTAACTTGAGTGCAATCAAATAAGAAAGGAATATAAGCCAAGTAAGCGCAACATTCAAACAATATAAAAAGTACCGAACCCATTACAAGAATCCATATACTGTTCGAAAATAGGCGCTCCACAACTAATATTTTCCAAGCGGCTACAATTTTTTTGTTATTTTCAAGAAATTTTTCACCAAGCGGGCTTTCTCTAAAACTGGCCTTTTTCGCAAGTAAGCAGTAGCCTAAATAAATAAAACGCTTTAATTATTATTCCAGGAAATATTCCTCAATGGAAGCTTTCTTGAAAATGTGCTAGTCTTTTTCGTTTATCATCATCAAATTTTGTCATTCATTTTCGAAACTAAATAAGTGGTGGACGATTGCTAATTTGCTGCGCAAGTAAATATTTCAAGTGAAGAGCTGAGATAAAGGTAATTGAAGGACAGCAAAAGTCGGTGACAAAGAAAAGAAAATGCAGAAAATTAGGAAGAGTTTTAATTAAACGCTAGTGCTTTGTACTTCCGCTCAACTGTGCTTAACATTTTCATTGTTTGTTAAAATTTTTTGTTTGTTTTACCCGCTTTCTCGGAAACGCGAAATCTTTCTTAATTCTAGTTTATTGCCATCTACTCATGCTTGTTTTCGGGCGCATTAAGTCTTTTTCTATCAATTACTGACGTTTTAGTGCAAAAATTTTCCATGGATATCAAATCTCTGTTCATCAGATCGGCTCACGTTATATTTCCGTGGGTTTGAAAAGGCCTTAACTGAGGCTTAGTGTGTACCTTTAATTAAGAAAATATTGTGAGTTCCAGAGCCTTCAAAATTAGCTTTCTTCTATGATTACCCTTTTTAGAAATAAATACAAAAATATGTTTTCATCCAACTGCGAAGGTTTGTTTTATTTCCATGTAGGGTGTAGATGGTGGAAGTAGGGTGGAAAATCCGCCTCGATTAAGAGATTTCCTGCGGTCCCTAGGCCTCTTCAGAATCGATAATACATATGTTATTGTGGGTACTCTGTAGATTCTAACTTCAGTTTTAAGAACTCTAGCTCCTTTGTTAATGTTGGTGACGAGGGTGACAAGATGATATAATATGGTCACCTGAAATGCAAAAAGATGTAACAAACATCGTCACTGAAATGGAAAAAGGCGTTACTAATATTTTGTTTTTCTTAAAAGATGTGGAGAGTTGTAATTCGATGAAATTCATCA
Source organism: Rhagoletis zephyria (assembly GCF_001687245.7). NCBI lineage: Eukaryota > Metazoa > Arthropoda > Insecta > Diptera > Tephritidae > Rhagoletis > Rhagoletis zephyria. The sequence goes on from NW_016171284.1 coordinate 2,479, forward strand.
TATCAACCAAAACATGAATTTTTCAATTTCTTATTAGTTACGACAAAGGTTTTTTTATGTAATAAAACAAAACAAAAATAAACGGATTACATGATGACATATATCTTTCTTCAAATACGTAAATGTACATACATATGCATACATTCAGCGCGTGGCGCTTCGCGCATCCGCGGCCGGCTAGTATTTATTAAAAAGAAAAAATCAAAAAATATTTAGCCCATTTTCACCAAAAACTTAACTGCAGTTAAGAGTTCAGTTAGATAAGTTACAATAGTTTTACCAATAGGTAAGCGCCGAGGTTTATTGCTTAAGTTTTCCTACTTTTCTGTCGTTTCTTTATAGATCTATGTGAAAGATGACAATTTTTTGTCAATATCTTAGGCTCGGACAAGTCCATCAAAGTTTAATTTGCTCAAAATTTAAAAATTAATAAATATATTAATTAATACATTTTTTTTAATAAACTGCAGGTATTTTCGAAAATATTAGTTCTACATAATTTGGTATGTAGACCTTTCTTGCAGAGGATTTAAGTAAGCTAAGAACCCATTTTTTAGCACTTCAACTTTGATTGACTTGGGCTAGCCTAAGATATTAACAAAAAATTGTAATCTTTCATACAGATTGTGTTTAGAGCATAACGAGCCATATTTTTGCTATTACCAACCAAAATTCGAAAAAAGCTGATTTTCGGCCCACGCTAATAAACATATATTCGAACATATTGACAAAACACTTATACTTTGACACAAAAAAACTTTGAGGTCTAGATACATTTGTTTTAACTCGTAAATCGATGCACTTTCCAAAAACACGCACGCATTCAATAGTGGTTGATAAAAATTTATAGCTATAAAAAATTTTACACTCATCAAGCCAAACCAAGAAAGCTGATTATAAAAAGAAAATACTCGCAACTACATTTGAGATGTTGTCTTTTTCAAATAGAGAGCGAATTGAATTTTTGTAAATTTTTCCAATTTCCCTTCGGATGCAAGATGAAAGGGTTAAGTGTGGTGTACTTGGAACTAACTATGTATTTGTTAATCGAAATTTGAAATTATCAAATATATCATCATATATATTTCCTTCAAAATTTGTATGGGAAAACGCACAACATCGGATGACTAAAATATACTACTTTTCACTGTTATAATTCATTATTTGATGCATCAACATTTAAGCGAAAAAGAACCCAAAAAAAACATATTTAATTTTAAATACGCGCATACTTAATAAAAAACAAGAAACTTGTAAAACGGCTACCAATTTTATGTAGAAAGTATAAACTTTTTAAAACAAGATAACATAATCTTGTATAGCATTTTTTTTTCAGTTAATATTTTATCATGCAGAAAGAGAACGCGACACATATTTATGTGAAGCGAACCTTAGCCACTATGAATAAAGAAAATGCTGTAAAATTGCAAACAAAAGCAGGGACATGTCAAACTTATGGGAAAATTTAAATTTGCAAAAAACCAAAGTACAGTTTGCCGCAACGGTCGACAATAGCAGCTGCCAGCAATGGCAAAAATTCATTTACATATTTATTTTGTGAAAAATTATTAAAGCTGCGCTAAAGTTTGTTGCGAAGTTCGGTAAGTAGAAGTTGAGCTAGAAGCAACACTGTGAAGAATTTATGAAAAACAAGAAAAACTAGGCAAAAGTTTTAAATGAATCGTTTCTACTTGATAACGTACTTGCAATAATGAATGTTTAGAAAAAAGAGCTGAGTCAATTAAAAGGGGGGAAAAAAGAGCGACTGATTTTGTTCATAGCGAGAAAAGTATATTTTCCAGTGATTGGCGAAGCGTTTCCTCCGATTTCATACATAAATGTTTTTCGTGTTTGTATCTCGTTGCTTCATGTTCAATAATAAGTTTGAATCAAGTTTTTTTTTTTTTTAATTTTATGGAAAGTCTATTTTAATTGTCCTGAAAACATATTCATCTCATTTTATTTAAATATTACATTAGGCATATTCCTACTGTAATCTTTTACGTAATTTTCATTTTTACTTAATTTAGGGGTTTTAAATGTGTGGCAACTTAAAATGTTTTTGCATATCTACATAAGTACATCGAAGAAAAAGCCGCTGTGAACAAAGATAGAAATATAATAATTTTGCCTACATATTTGCGAATGCCAGACGCATAAGGCAGATTTAAGAGATTTTTAACATAAAATTTTATTTTTTTTTTAACTAAAAAATTTTTGCACGTATTATAAAAGCTCCGTAATATAGCGATGCAAATACAAAATTGGGAGGATTGCGGAGAAAACAGTGCCACCTGTAGAGTCCAAAATATTCTATCACTCAAGCGATGGCCAACAATAGATACTTCCAAAATTTCATTGAAATCACTTGGGCGGTTTCTGAAATTAATTAAAAAATTTATTTTAAAATTAAATTGGGTCTTGAAAATGGAGCCACCTTTCGGGTCCAAAAGTTCATCTTGTATTTAGTCTTACATAGGGAATCTAAAGAAATTAAAAAAGTTCGATGAAAATAAAAAAGATTATCTCGACAACAGCACCTACTTTCGGATTCAAAAGTGTTCTCTCTTTAAAATGAGAACCAACAATACACACAAGATTTCACAAACCAAAAATGTTTACATTTAAACAAATGAGTTTCAAATAACGAAAATATCGGTGTTTCAGTATAATCTCCTAAAATCTAAACAAGTACTTTTTTTAATGGCTCTCAAACAATTTGCAGATGCCATATTTGAATCTTCGAACGCATACCTAAATGTTTACTTTCGCACAAGACTTTTTTAAATTATTTTATACACTTACACAAGTAGTACAAATCCGGCCGCCAATGGTGTTATTATATTCATTATGTATGTAATTCTGCATATCGTCGTTTAAAGTACAAAACCGCGTATCAACAAAATGCAAAACCGCGTATGTGAGGTTGCATAAATTGTTTTTTAGAGAGTAAAAACCCTCATATTTCAAAATGGTTCTTTTTTTTAAAAAAAAAAAATCGCATTTCTGGCTAGTATATATCAGGACGAATGGATAAGGATTGAGCCAAGAACTTGTGTGGGCAAATCCAATTTTTGCCAGCCAATGTCAGTTACGCGGTTTCGCAGAATGACGATACGCTGTTTTGTTCTTTAAACGACGATGTGTTTATCTGACAGTGTTGAATGCTCTTGGAAATATTGTATGCAAGGAAACATTTCATATCGATGGCTGAGTGGAAGATCGACCTATCTCGGCAGCCAGTTCGAAAACGCTCTATCTCAAAAAACTTTTCAAGAACGCCTTATTTCAGAATTTNTGCTGATATAGGGCGTTTTTGAATCGGCAGCTGAGATAGGGCGTTTTTGAAACGAATTCTGAAATAGGGCGTTCTTGAAAAGTTTTTTGAGATAGAGCATTTTCGAACTGGTTGCCGAGATAGGTCGATCTTCCACTCAGCAATCGATATGCCTTTGGTTGTATTAAAATTAAGCTGCTTAACAGAAAATACATATATATACACATACATATGCATAACATAAAAAATTTGTATATTTTATGACTTGAGCTAAAGTATTATGTTCCAAGCCTTTTCCGAGCTCGTGGTAAATCCACAATAGGTACATATTTCTTTTCGCTACCAGTTCTCATAATAGGCAATTTACATGATTCAACTTTCATAGGCGATTCGTTGAATCAAAAGTTGAATGAAAGTAGGCAGCTGACCAACTTCAATGAAAGAAAGCGATTAGTTGAAAGGCCATTAATATCAGGCAACTGGCAAATTTAACTAAAACTTGCTGTTAAAATCCCCTCGCGTAAAATCCTAATAAACAAATTCTTACAAAAACATTTTACATCAACACGTTAATTTCATAAAATTGACACTGTTAGTAAAACCCTTAAAATTCATTGATTCTACAAAATAAAGGCTGGGTTTTCCTATACCATATTCTGACAACAAAGTTTTTCGCCATAATTTGATATAACTTTATCTCCTTTATCCATAACATTACCGAATACATTAGGGGTCAAAAACGGACAAATAGTCGATTTAGCAGATCGTGTATACGACTTTTAGCCTTTTATGATCAAAATCGATACATTTTTCTGAATACTATTTATTTTTATATTGAAAGTAACAATAAGTGTTCAAATCCTGCAAACTATCATTATATATAAAATTCCTGCGTCAATGCTTAGAAATTGTATTTTGTTGATGCTGATGATGAAAAGGATTTCGTATTGGGTAGTTGGTCTAAAAGGACGAGTTCCAGAGCCGATATTGATATATTTCGGATATCAAAATTTATTATATTGCGTGTCATTTGATTATATCGGGAAAATCCTTTATTTTTAGTCTTCGTGCACGCCTTGGGCTATAAAGTTTTGTCACTAGTCGATTTTTGGGTTTACTAACCATGCTGAGTAACTGCTGCATAGCTTTCTTATGTGCCCATGCACCGCATTCACATTAAGATCTCGGTGGATATTCGTATTTCTTATTTACCACGGTGCTCCGTATATGGCGCGTAAAATTTGTGACTACAGTCTTTATAGTCTTTTCAAAATCGCATTGCACGTTGTGCCCTAAAGCCCGGTTCCATATGCCCAGCAGAGTTTAATCATCCTTACTAATATTATAAATCCGAAAGTGAGTTTGTTTATTTGTTACGCTTTCACGCTTTAACTACTCAACCGATTCCCATTAAATTTTGTACACTGGTGCCATGTAGCCCAACTTAAAATATAGGATAGAATTTTTGGGAATTTCCATACCGCATATCATATCTCTGTAAATATTTTTGATAGAGTACAGGGACTGGTATAGATACATACACGTACATAAAAACAATGGGTTGGCTTTCCTTTATGGCCGCTCGTTAAAGGGGCGGTGGGCGAAAGGTAAGTGGGCGTGGCACCTCTATCCCACCATTGACAAAAATGCAACCCCCGACCACCTAGGTCCCCTATGGTTCCCTAAGGACCCCTTAGAAAAATTGCCAAAAATCACAATTTTCATTTGCGTTTATTCGCTTGAAAAATGTTAAATATTCATTTGCACAATACATTTTTATATACATACATATTTTTATATACAAGACATTTTTATAAAACACCTAGTTTTCAAAATATCAAGGTTTACCACACAAAAAGGGAATTCTAGTTACTTCATCCTTTCCCAACGTTACATTACTGGGGCGGTAGCCCCAGTTAGTTCACACAGAAAGGAGAATTCTACGTAGTAAGGGTTATAATCCCTAAGCGTGGCCGAAGGCCGCCTACGCAGAAAGGAAATCTACGCAAAAATACTGTGGCCGCATGTAAAAATTGCGATTTTTGGCCATTTTTCTAAGGGGTCCGTAGGGAACCATAGGGGGCCTAGGTGGTCGGGGGTTGCTCTTTTGTCAATGGCGGTTCATGCCCTCTCTAAAAAGGTCGCTTTGAGGTGCCACGCCCACTCCCCCTTCGCCTTTAACGAACGGCCATAATGGAAAGTTTCCCCAAAACAATTCCATACTTATTGAGGAGGGCTACCACATGTTTGAAAAAAATCAAATTCGACTTGAATTAAGGGAATTATTACTTGAAAATTATGTCAAAGAATGGATGACAAGGGGCTTAAAAAAGTTGTAGTATGAAATGGTTGCCAATTGTTCGAAAAGCCAAATTTAAATTAATTATTCGCAGCCTATCTAAAAAATTAATATATGGGTGTCAAATGAAAGATGGCTAAGAAACCTTTAGGTTGAACATTAAAAATATTACTGAGGGGTTTTACAAGCATTGCCACCCGTTTAAAAATTAAATTTATTTAATTTAAATGAATTGCTACAATATGTCTATCAATCACAAAGTTTTTCATATTCTATTCTATTCAAGTTCTAAACTACATGTAGGAGGGTTACCATCTGTTTGAAAAATAAAATTCTTCTTGAATTAAAGGAATTTGGTAATTGGAATATGTATCAAAATATGGGCGGGGCGTCAGACAAGAGGGATTATTAGGAAAATAAATGGAAGAGGGTTTCCATCTATTTTAAAAGTCTAGTTTAAATTAAAAATGTTCAGCTTGGACATGTAGAGTTTTCTGAGGTTTTTTTCAGAGGGTTACCACCTTTTTTAAATCTAAATTCAAATACAATTATATTATAAATTTAATGAGTTATTACAATGTTTTAATCGGNTATTTCTGCCATGTAAAACAGCTTCTCATAAAAATACAATTGCCGTTCGGAGTCGGCGTAAAACTGTAGGTCCTTCCGCTGTGTGTGACAACATCAAGGCGCACGCCACAAATCGGAGGAGAAGCTCGGCCAAACACTAACATATGTGTAAGCGCCAATCTATTATATATTATTATATTAATCGGAAGGGTCTTGAAAAGGCTTTATTTCTAAGCAAGATATGTATGGCAGGGACTTCACATATTTGAAAATTCAAATTCAACTTGAATTATAGGAATTACCCTGCAGGGAAAGCTACTAGTTGTGAACTAGAATTCTACCGGTTTGCGTTTCAGCCGAACTAGTTCACGTTCTATCCTTTTTCAATGTTAGCGACTGGTATTTTTAACATTGCGATGTCCTACGAGATGTCAATTGTCAGGCTATGCATCAGCATCTACTAGTATAAATACTAGTAGCATCATACCAGTTGATGAGATAGTCTGCCAATTCATGCCCCGTGAAAAGCATAAGTGTGCCTTTTTGCTCGCGACGCTCCAGCAGTCACAATGGCCGACAGAGCAAAGCACTCGCGTGGTAAGCCTGAGGTCCCAGGTTCAAATCCTGGCGCAGGGAAAATTTTTTTATTTTCTATTTTTTATTTTATTTTTATTTTTTATAAATTTATTTTTTTGTTTATGCTGTTTATTGTAATTTTTAAATTTAATAAAAAAAATATTTTTGTTTAATTTCTTTGTTTTTATATTTCTTCCTAAATGTTTTTTTGCAATGCAATTAGATTTTCAAATTTGTTATTTATTTATAAATTGAATAAATTATTTTTACTTACATTTATTTAACTTTAAAAATCTTAACCACCTCCAAGCGGCCTCGAACCTGCGATTTCAGAACCAGAACCAGTAGTCTACACGTGACGCCACAGCCGACATTTGTGAGAAAAGCAATTAATTGCGTTTTATTTTTGGCTTAGGCAATTCAAAGGCAGATGTCGCTGATCGCCTAAGTTCTTCGAAATTGTCGAACTGGTAGGCACATTCTAGTTTATGAACTAGTAGTTTTTCTAACTGGTTTGGTTTTTCACTGCAGGGTAACTGTATAAAAAGTAAAACTGAAAATTTTCAATCATTTCAATGAATCATTATGGGTATCAATCGAAATGATTTTGAAATGGCTTCATTTCTAAACTACATGTACATAAGTATGAAAAAGTATCACAAGAGAGAGGTTTAAAAATAGTTTTAGTATGAAAATATTTTGAAGATATTAAAAAAATTTAGATCCCCTGATTTTCGCATATTTTAAGCATGTTGAGTTTAATTAAAATAAATTACATCTAATTTAGCACGTAGAAATTTCATACCGTCAGCTAATCGGGTGAGAGCGATCTAGTCTTATTATAAAGCAACAATTTTAATCTAACCATTTTTATACCCGAGCGCACTTGTGCACAAGGGTATTATAACTTTGTTCACATAACGGTTGTTTGTAACAGGCAAAACGAATCGAGATAGATATAGACAAATGTATACATAAATGATCAGAATGAAAAGAGAAATCGATTAAGCGGTGACTGTCTGTCCGTCCGTCCGTCCGTCCGTCTGTGCACACGATAACTCGAGTAAAAATTGAGATATCTTAACGAAACTTGGTACGTGTACTTCTTTTGGGCGTAGGACGGATGGTATTGAAAATGGGCAAAATCGGACAATAACCACGCCTACCTCCCATATAACGGTAATTTTCAGAAATACGAAAACTGCGATATTTTAGTAACTACTGAAGATAATTCACTCAAAATTGATATTTACAATAAGTTTTAGACGAAAAATAAGAATATTATAAATTTTTGGAAAATGGGCGTAGCCACGCCCACTTATGGTTACATGTGTATATCTTGGTAACCGCTGCACCAATTTCTTCCAAACTTGGCACAGTTGTTGGCCTTAGTACAGCATACTAAATGGCTGAAAATTTGAAAAATCGGACAATAACCACGCCTACCTCCCATATAACGGTAATTTTCAGAAAAACGAAAACTGCGATATTTTAGTAACTACTGAAGATAATTCACTCAAAATTGATATTTGCAATGAGTTTTAGACGAAAAATAAGAATATTACAAAATTTTGGAAAATGGGCGTAGCCACGCCCACTTATGGTTACATGTGTATATCTTGGTAACCGCTGCACCAATTTCTTCCAAACTTGGCACAGTTGTTGGTCCTGGTACAGCATACCAAATGGCCGAAAATTTCTAAAATCGGACAATAACCACGCCCACATCCCATATAACGGTAATTTCGAGAAATACAAAATCTTCGATAAATCAGTAAATATTGAAGCTAATTTATTCAAAATTGATGATTGCAACAATTCTTTACCAAGAAATACGTTTATGACAAAATTTTGGAAAATGGGCGTAGCACCGCCCACTTGTGATCACATATATGTATCTCGCTAACCGTTCTAGCAATTTGTACCAAGCTCGGTATGGTTATTGTGCTTGCCACATAAAAGCAAACCGTTGAAAATTGTTGAAATCGGACTAAAATTGAGGCCGCTTTTCATATAACGGTAAATTTCAGATATGCTTGAAATTTCAATATTTCGAAATTTAAGGACGCTAATTTACTTAAAATGTATACACCCCGGCTTATCATGTAGCGGTAGCTTTCGGAAAGGTGGAAAACATATATTTAATACTTGCGCCGGGTATTTAATGTTCGGCTCCGCCCGAACTTAGACTTTCTTACTTGTTTATTCAGACTTATGTCCTATGACCCAGGGGTTCCCAAACTTTTAAAATAATGGAACCCTTTCTAAATACTCATACAAATTAGTACAATCAAACGCACTGCAATTTAATATGTACAAGCATACACACATACACATCCACATACTTTAAATTTTAATATGAAGAATGAAATTGTTCGGCTGTTAAATATGGCTTAATAGTTCTATATTATGTCTGAAAGCTGTATGTGCATTTCCAATTTCGACCTGAATTAATTTTTGTATAAGTATAAGCGATATGTTGTGACAGAAGGAAGCAAAGTTGAGATGGACGTTATAGCTACTTCATCCCTGCAGTGAAAAGCCAAACCAGTTAGAAAAAATACTAGTTCATTAAATAGTATGTGCCTACCAGTTCGACAATTTCGAAGAACTTAGGCGATCAGCGACATCTGCCTTTGAATTGCCAAAGCCCAAAAATAAAACGCAATTAATTGCTTTTCTCACAAATATCGGCTGTGGCGTCACGTGTAGACTACTGGTTCTGGTTCTGAAATCGCAGGTTCTAGGCCGCTTGGAGGTGGTTAAGATTTTTAAAGTTAAATAAATGTAAGTAAAAATAATTTATTCAATTTATAAATAAATAACAAATTTGATAATCTAATTGCATTGCAAAAAAACATTTAGGAAGAAATGCTTGTGCTATAAAAACAAAGAAATTAAAAAAAAAATATTTTTTTATTAAATTTAAAAATTACAATAAACTGGCTAAACAAAAAAAAATAAATTTATAAAAAATAAAAATAAAATAAAAAATAGAAAATAAAAAAACTTTCCCTGCGCCAGGATTTGAACCTGGGACCTCAGGCTTACCACGCGAGTGCTTTGCTCTGTCGGCCATTGTGACTGCTGGAGCGTCGCACTTATGCTTTTCACGGGGCATGAATTGGCAGACTATTTCATCAACTGGTATGATGCTACTAGTATTTATAATAGTAGATGCTGATGCATAGCCTGGCAATTGACATCTGGTAGGACATCGCAATGTTAAAAATACCAGTCGCTAACATTGAAAAAGGATAGAACGTGAACTAGTTGGGCTGAAACGCAAACCGGTAGAATTCTAGTTCACAACTAGTAGCTTTCCCTGCAGGGATGGTATTCACTCCTAGCACTAACCCAAAACACATTCACGGACACAGACTAAAATGTGTGTTTCAATGTTGAAGTACTCTGAAGATCTATGAATGCTTCATAAATGGATTTTGTACTTAATCGATATTAGTAATACCATGCGAAATATAAACTGAAAAAGATCTCAGGCTATTTACCAAGTACCCTGTTATGACATTTCGCATTTCATTTAGCAATTCATCGCGTTTTTTGTAGAAACCTTTATAAAAGTGGGAAATATTCAATGACATTTTTTCCCGCTGGGGTAATCCAGATATTAAATTTTATTTCCAAGGATGATAATTTGTCTTTCGCCAAAAATACGGCTGTTTATTTTCCCTGCAAAAATGCAGTTATTTCACTGATCTTTCCAATTGTGTTATATGCCGAATATTCGAATATAATAATAATATTTTGACGCTTACGCGCTAGGTGCTTGGCCAAGGGTCTCCCAATTTGCGGTGCGCGTCTTGATGTTTTTACAAACATTAGCCTTCCAACGGCTAATGGATTTTATGAGAAGCTGTTTCATTGCAGAAATATACTCGGAGGTTTGCCATTGCCTGCTGAGGGGCGACCGGTGTTAAGAAAAAAACGTATTTTCTAACTTTTTTTGTGACATTGTTTTACCAAGGCTTTGAACTCAATCCCTGAGGAGTAGTAGCGCACACTGCCAACCGCTACACCACAGCGGCCGCCATTCATTTCCAGTGCTTAACTACCTTCATTGTTATTTATGAACATTGTTCTATATGAATGTAAATCTGTTTTGCTCTTTGGTGCTCACCATAATCATCATCATCCGACATCGCCATTGCCGGCAAGCGGTTAATAGTACCCTGCAGGGAAACCGCGGACTGGTGCATAAAATTTCTAGTTCCGTACAAGAACTTTATCGCCAAAAACGTACCAGTCCGATAGTAAGTAGATCCCCACCAGTTCAAAATCAGCAAAATGTGGGACTCATAAAAAAAATATTTTATATCTCGTTTTTCTTTAGAAACCTATATCTAAAGTGACGAATTTAGAACTGGTTCGGAATTAAGGAAAAAGGGACGCAGAACGAACTAGATCTTATCTGTCGAATTTAGAACTAGTTCGAAACTATCGAAAAAGGGATGAAGCGGGGGGCTTGTTTACTTTACATAGATATGTGTTTGGCGGCTTTTTCGTTCAAATGCACTTTCATTCTGCACTTCGCAGATGCTATTTCATAGTCTAGTAATAGAAAACAAAACTTTGTGTTAACATATTAACATCTTGGGGCCGTCTGGAATCTAACCAATAACAGCGAGCACCTCTGCAAAGTCAGCTACAGCCAAAGGTATGTAAACGTACATTTCTTACAATCATTCAAACAAATTTAATTTCAAATCGAAAAAACGTTTTTTTGAAAATAGAAGAACCGAAAGATTTAAAAATCATGATACTTTTTTCTTTCGTCTGGCGATTTTAAAACTGGTTCGGAACTATAGAATTTAGAACTAGTTCGGAACTATCGAAAAAGGGATGCAGCGGGGGGCAATTGACACTTCCTAGGACATCGCCATGTTAAATTCGCCAGTTGTTTGTATGCAAAAGAGATTTATCGCGAACCAGTGCTGGGTCTCAACGTACTACAGGCGCACCAGTTCAGAACTGGAGATTTCCCCACAGGGGTATTCTCGTTGGCTACTTTTTGTCTTTGCATACCCGATGAATTAGACTTAGAGGCAACACCAACGACACCAACATCACCTCTGCATAGTCCCGTCATAACATCTAAATCACACACCCCGCTACCATTTACGAAATTTCCCTGACAATCGGGCAGTGTGCAGGAAATCATTTTGGCATCAAGAGCAGCTACACTGCCACCATCACCACCACATCCTTCTCCATCTCTGTCATCGGCCTGACCATGTGAACATGTGGCACTGCCATTACCATTCATGTTGCCATTTACATTGTTGTGTCTACAACTGCTATCTGATGTTATTATTATTTTTTTTTTCACCATTTTCTGTCTGCTTCCCAGCTAGTCGAAANGCCACCATCACCACCACATCCTTCTCCATCTCTGTCGTCGGCCTGACCATGTGAACATGTGGCACTGCCATTACCA
>NW_016171285.1:0-14652 GCF_001687245.7 Rhagoletis zephyria
GGAGATGTAAATACTTATACTTTTTAACTGTTTAAATTTTCAAATATTATTGTGATTAAATTTTTTTCGTTTTTAATTTATTAAAGATTCTATTTTCCACTCCAATTATTAAAGTCTTTTGGTTTACAAGGACGAATAGGTACTGAAAATGCGAATGGTCACTTAATTTTTTTTTAAATAAATATCGCAAATTTTCAAGTATATTCAAGGACAAAATTTTAAAAGGACATTTTCCATACCCATTCGTCCATGAGTACCAAACAAATTTAATCTTTCTAAATTCTACAGAATTCTCGCTTTTATTTGATACACACATTCTATGTATATTGCACTGAACTTTTTTAATAATTTTGGAAATTAATTATATTTTTGAAATTTCTTATCTTTAAAAAAAAGTCGTGAAGTTAGATAGAGAAACTAAACGCAGTTTTACTGTATGTTGCACACAGTTTCGTGAATAATGTAAATAAAATTTGAACACATATTTTTTATTTATTTTTGTTTTTAATGACTTAGTTTCCAGTTTGTAACATTTTAAACAATATATTTTTTTACATTATTTTGTATGAAACCTTTATTTTAATAATTATAATTTTATTTTTTTTTTTCAACTGCATTTAATATATTTTTTTTTTGTTTTTTTTTTTTCAAAAGCTAATTAGTAATAACCATGCACATATTTAAATGAATATGTGGAAAAAATGCGGTTTGAAAATTCATCACACGAAACAATTTGAGGTTTCTATTCAGTCTTTTGTCAAAGAAATTTGCTTCAAGTCACTCTATGCATAAATATCCCATAGAAATAAAAAATAAAAAAACTCTATAACAAATCGAAAAAGTAGTTAATGTATTGCAGCACGCTTGATGTATTGAAATTTATAAATATTTCAGTAAGCAAAGGAATTTGTTATGTCAGTGCAAAGATTACGTTCAAATTAGCGAAAACTGGTACAACCTGGCACAGTTACCAAAAAAAACACGGAATAAAATTGGATAAACAGTCACGGATAGCTTATAGCTTATTTGGTGCCTTTACCTTTAATTACTTTTNGCTAATTTGGTGCTTTTACATTTATTTACTTTTTTCTTAGTTTTTTTTTTGTTTGTTAACAAAGAAACTGTAATTAAAGTTTACCAAGCTAAGTTTTTTACCTATACGTACATATGTATATTCAGGTATGTACATTCCACATTTAGGTATGCAGATCAAATGATAAGGAAACAAAAAACCTTCGCTTACATGGCGCAGCTTAGTACTTTCGATTTGAAATGCCAATCAAAATGTAAACTTGAAACTGCAAATATGTATAAGTACCCTGCAGTGAAAAGCAAACCAGTATGCACAAATTCCAGTTCATGAACTATTATTTAAGGATAAAAGTCATACCAGTTCGTTATGAACCATAATTATACCAGTTCCGCACAGAAAAAAGTAAACTAGTTGGTAGAAATTCTAGTTCGACAACTGGTATTAAATGGGAGAGTCATACCAGTTCGTCATGGACTATAATTATACCAGTTCCCCGCAGTGAAATGCCAAACCAGCCAGTATAAATACTAGTTCATTAACCAGTATGTGCTAAAGCGACGGCCTACCATTTCGGCGATTTCGAATAACTTATGCGATCAGCGAGATCTGGCTTTAAATAGGCATAACCAAAACTAAAACGTGGTTAATTGCTTTCATCACAAATGTTGGCTGTGGCGTCGAGTGAAGACTACAGATTCTGGTTCTGAGATCTCAGGTTCGAGTGCGCGTGGAGGTTGTTAAAGTAAAGTAAGTAAATTAATTTAAATAATTATTTCAATTTAAATATAAAATAAAAATTGTACATAAATTTAATTTGATTTGAAAAAAAAACTAAATACTCAAATACCATAAAAAAAGGAAAATAAATAATTTTTTGTTCTTTTTAAAACAATAAATTTAAAAATTACACAAGAGATATAAATAAAAAAATAAACAAATAACAAAAAAACAAAAATAAAAAAAAGATTCGCTCACTGAGATTCGAACTCGGATCTCTTGATTTGGCGTGCCAAAGCTTTACTCTGTCGACCATTGCCACTGTTGCAGCGCCGCGAGCAAAATGACATACTTATGCTTTTCACGGGGGATGAATAGGCAGTCTATCCCGTCAACTGGAATGATGCTACTGGTATTTCTATTGGTAGCGTGCTGATGCAGGAGCGGACAATTGACATCTCCTATGACACCGCCATGTTAAAAATACCAGTCGCTAACATTGAAAAAGGATACAACGTGAACTAGTTGGGCTGAAACGCAAACTGGTAGCATTCTGGTTCACAACTGGTAGCTTTCCCTGCAGGGTATGTATATATATGTTCCTATAAATATACTTATGCAAGCGTAATTGAAATTATGTGGCACAAGTTTGACTTTGTTACAAATCAGAAATGAGCAAGTAAAAGATCCAAAAACAGATATAAGAAATCAAAGCTAAGCTGAAAGTCAAAACAAATCATAAATCAAAAAGCCGCATGCAAGCGTTTGTATTGTAAATACGGACACATGTACATACATAGGTGCTTTGTACATGGAGTATGAGCAAACGCAAGCTTTTACTTTGGAATCAGAATAGGGGAATTCGCTCTTCTGTGTATCCGTTGTATGTTGTGTAATTGTAATTGTAACTGCATTAGCGTATGATTTGTTGTTGTTAGCGGTACATCAAATACACATGCAACAACAACCACACGCTCGACCATTTGCACTTACGCAGGATACAGCGAATACACAGAAGTGCGAATTCCACTAATATGAGTCAAATTTTTGCGGTGAAAGAAGTACCGGATGCGTCGAGGTGCAACCGTTTTTGGTAATCGGATTTCTTTTCTTTGTTACACAATTTTACAACTATTTTTAGACTCATTTAAAGTGATTTGCGCTCATAATATTTTCTTTTGTTTTTCTTTTTTTTTCTTTTGTATAGCCTTTAATTTTTCTTCACTCAGAGAACTGTTACCGGCATCTACCGCGTAAACCACTTAAATATCGAAAATAGAATTTTAAAGAGCAGCAATTTTTCTTGGATACTTTTAGTAGCAAAATTTAAATATTTATTTGTTATAGAGAACAAGTGTCCATTTATCAACTTCTTACTTACAACATTTTTAGCCAGGACTTTGGAAATTTTAAACAAATTTGAACTTGACGAGTATATAAGTATTAGAACAGAAGGATAATGAAGCTAAATTGTTTCACGAAAAAAATATATTTTTCAAAAATTTCCTAAATTGAAACATTAGTAGAAAAAGATTTTATAAATTCGAATTAGGAAATTATATGTATAACCAATGGAAACTTGCGAAGACCAAAAGTGAAAAATATCATATTGGTGTTCAGAGGGATTTTTTTTTTGTAAATTTTCTTCTGTCCACAATATTATATTGGATGAAGAAGAATATTTCAAAATAAACGAAGGGTTGCATTGCAACCTCTGTCTTATCAGGAGCTTAAAGTATTTTGCTTGTTTAGTTTTGCACTGTAGCATGCTTACCTAATTAATTTTAAATTTCAATGCAACATATTATTGAAATTTTTTACTATTTTAGGCATTGATGGTGTTGTAAGAAAGCTAAAAATAAAAATATGAATTTGTGAAAAAAGTTGATGATTTTGAGAAAAAAGATTTTTGAAGAAAAGGAATTTAAAAAATAAAATTTTAAATGTTAATTAAAAAATGGAAATCAAAAAAAAAAGAATTGTATAATTTTGTTTTTATTTTGATTTGGTTAGGTTGGATTGTGCTTCTAATCTTTATTTTTTGAGAATACAATTTCGACAAAAAATTCCAATTTTTTTTTGCTATGGCAATAGAGCATCTTTGGCAGTGTTTTTGTTATTTAATTTAATTTTAGTTTATTTAGTTTTTTTAGTGTCCATACATAACGGCGATAAATTGCTGAGTTAAATAAAAAATATGCTTATTTTTCTTTTACGTACCCTTTTAAATAATTCACTCAGCTATAAAGATCAAATTATTATTGAAGTAGCCGCAACTTTAAAAGCTTTGTAGCATAACAATTCTTAAGAGCCACACTTCAAATGTCCACCACTTCATCTTGCTGCCCAAAAGCCTTAAAATAAAAATTGATGGGCACACAAAAAATACTGTCCATTTGGATGTCGAAAATATACTACAAATAAATATGTTTTTGTGTTAAATTTTCTCTTAACTCACCATTTGTTGGGGCCGAAGGTGCGCTCGCAGGCCATCACGGCGTGAGGTGATGCAGATTTCTTTTTTTTGTTTGCGATATTTTCTTATTTCTTCACTGGCAGCACAATTTGAAGGCGTTCTCGTGGACTTGGAATTTGGCAAAGCGGAGGAGGAGACTTTACCAAAATACCGGTTAGTGCCAGGAGGTAGCAACAAAAAAGCTGCAGTCAAGCAGGCCGAAAATAAATCGAACGAAATCAGCAGTAGTACCGCAATGTTTGGCAGTCGGCGATACGCGGTTGGCAATTGGCAGTTGGCAGCAGGCAGCAAATAGTCAGTTATGAGTTGGAGTTGGTGTCGGAATCGGAGGAGTCGGAGGAGGCTGCTGCTGCGGCGCTGCTGTTGCCAATATCGTTGTCGTTGTCGTTGTCGCTGTCGCCGCTGATGCTTTTCCAGCGCTTGCTGTTTTTGTTACTCGAACTGCAGTGTACCGCTAATTTTTCGCACTGCACAATACCCCTTTACACCGTTGCGGCGCGTCTATGGCATCTGAGTACGCGACGTTTGCGCGCTAAGTACAGTAACTTTGGCTCTGGACAAAGTGGCGGCAATGTCTGAGCGCCTCCTGTTTACAGCGCTTGTGTGTGTTGTTGTTTGTCGAAAAACTGGACTTTTGCTGTGAAACGCCCCAAGAATTTTTGCCAACAACAAAGCGTGGAGCCAAGAAAAAACACAGTTATAGCGGTGCACTAGAAAAACAAGGCGATAGCTGGAAAAGTCCAGTTTCGTAGAGGTCAAAGCACTTTTAGAGAACGTTTTTTTGGCTAGATTTTTTTCTTATGCACTTGAAGGAATCAATTCTGAGGCGTGTTTTATCAAAATTTAAATTTTTTTATTCGATTATTTTTTAATTCGCTTCGTGAACATTTGATTTGCGCAAAGAGACTGTTATCTTCTTATTCCGATGCATCAATAATAACATACATATATACAGTACAAGCACAATTTTTGTTTAGTAATCACGCGGACAAAAATTTTTACTTTCACAATTTTTGAGTTACCACTTCAAAGTCGAAGAAAATATTTTGCGACCACATAAATAGTTGATAGACGCTCACACAAACTAGAAACTGGCTCACGTTTTTGACGTCCCAGTCGAATATTAAGTTCACGTAATACGAATTATTACTTGCCACTATAAAAAAAAATCCCCAAATCGAAAAAATACTTAAAAACGACCACGAATTGAAAAAATGTTTGGTAGCATAACGCGCGCGCACCCAGCTACTTCTATTTCGTACCGGACCAAACAAGGTTTGAGAAAACGCGAGCCGAAAGCGTCCGTTGCATGCGAACAATTTTCTTGAACTGAAACGCGCTGTACAAATCAAACTGAACGCCACCACCAATGTGTACGACCGGATTTGGCAGACGACTGGCTGGAGTCTGTCGTGCCAGTGCCAAAATCATTGCCCCACAAACGCAAACACACACACACACACACTTGCACAAACGCGAAGGAAGTAAAAATACAAATAAAAAGCTATTAAAAGAAGGCAAATGAGAAGGCGTATGTGTGTGGAGCAGCAGTAAAACAAAAAAAAAAAAAAGACAACTAAGACTCCAAGCAACGGTTAATGGCGAAAGTTGTGCACAAAATGTAATGCATGAAAAAATGCCGACAACGCCGCTCGTTTAATTCCCCAATAACACACACCCGCTCAGCATGGCTCCACTGCCACGCTCAGCCCGGAGCCCGCAGCGATAACGCTTCCAACACTCATTATCGCCTTCTATGCTCCATCACTAACTCTCGGCTCCCTCCCACTTACACACCACTCTGCACATCAACTCGGCTCTTCGTTGCATTTTCGGCTTTACTTCTTCTTACTCTGCTTCTTCGATTAACTGACGTTTACGTACCGGTTGAGCAAAACATAAAATCGGTGCTAAAATGCAGCACAAAGCAAATGAGTGGAGAAGCATGCGCCAACGATGACGTCATCGCTGGATGCTTGCCGATTGGTTGGAGTGAGCGTGCTGAGTGAAGTGAGCAACTGTGGCGCTTGGAACAGGTGGTTTCTCGGAGTAAAACAAATGTATCGCCATTAATAGAGCGCCAATAGCAGCGCGCGAGGGAGCCAAACTGTTTTTAACAGCAGCGCATGGAGCAAAAATTTTACTTTACCTCACTTTGCATTTGCGGTGCTTTTGACTTTTTACTTTGCTCCATACCAGAGCTTTAGAATTTGTTTACTTCGCAAAGCTCAGTAGCAGCTGACTTTCAATAGTGAATTACAGTGGAAATAATGTCAGCAGACGCTGTGCAAAAAAAATTTATTTTTGTAGGAATAGATTTTCCTTTAAAACAGAGACATAACTGTTATAAGAGAAAAGAATAAAAGTCAATCAATTATCATTATATTAAGAAAAATATTTTTCGAGTCATCTATAATTATTATTTAAGGACTTATGTTATAACTGAGTTACATACATATTGACAGTTTTGCCAACTTATTTTTATGTTATTTAATTTTAGTTATTTTTTATAAAAACATAGTTTGTTCTTTAACAAAAACTGTATAAATCTTTATTAGAAACTTTGTAAAATACTAAAAAAAAAACTCAACAAACTTTCGTCAAAATGTTAAGCTTTCTTAGAAAGATTTTGTGTATACAGTTTTGTAGCTCAGTGCAATAAAGATAGTTTGAAGTAACTGGGATTAACAGTTTTTTTTTTTACCTTCCTTTTATTAGCTCGGGATGTAACTATGTAATATTGATGCGCCTAAAAGATGCAGCGATTTCTATTCTAAAGTTACATACCTGATGACAGTACGAATGGTAATTATAATAGCGAGGTTTTAGTTTTTTAAACTATAATTTTATTTTCATCACAGAAATTTTCATCGCAAAATTCCATGGCGGGCATTCAAATCAATCAGAAATTTACACTTTGGACCAGAATATGTGCTAATATCACTCGGGCTAAGGCAATTCGAAAGTTAGTCTAGTAAATTTAGATCAAATTGGTACGAAAAAAGATGTAGTGGGGATCTTTTGCTGCAGTTTACTTCTATTTGAGACGTAGATCACGGATCCACAGCCTTGCCCCTAAGTTTCATATGCAAGCGTATTTTGCATTCTTCGTAAAAAGATGTTAAATACAAATTTGTAGAAAATTTAATTTCCCAACATTTTTTATATGAGTTTTTTTTTTAATAAAAATACATTTTTTATTGTTAATGTTTACTTCATTCGAAATCCCGAACTTATTAACACACAAAAAAATATTAAAAGTTTTAAAATTATGAAAAGTACTTTGTCACATGTAATTCGAAATACATACATACTCGCATATTTTGCATGCATACAAACCTATTGTTAAACATCAGCTAAACGGCGTGACGTAACAAATCTCCACACTGCGCGTGTATAATGCAAATTCAATTGAGCAAGATTGCAATAAGGCATCTGCGATAAATTACAAGTAATTATAGGCGTAATTGAAATTCCAAACATTGATGCATTGACTGATCGAATGCCTAATGCACGCAATGACGGATGGAGTAAAGCGGGCGGGCTATAAAATTAAATTTATTGCAATTGTATGCTATTTAATAGCACATATACCCAAAAGAGCGCTTTCGAAATTTTTAATTTACTTTTTTGCGTACTTTTTTTTTAATTGAACCGAATTCCACAGATTGGTAAAAAAAAACAGAGTGCGCGTAGGTGTTTTGCATACCTAAATAGTATTTTAGCGCCATGCGCACATGTTTTAATTGTAAAACAAAAAAGAAGAAAGTATTAAAAAAGTATTAGCTTTTTATTCTCACTTACCCCTCGTCCTTCCTCGAAGGCATCGCGCATGGAGTAGCCTCTTCGCCCCATTTTTCGGCGTAGTTTTCTCCTTGGTGGCGTTATATTGCTGCTGCTCGTCGGAAAGATGTCTTCCTCACTGCTACTGTCGTCCCCACTCACACTCAAATAGTTATTATTATTATTGTTTTTACTACCACTTGCCGAACCCACTTCGGGATCTCCCTGTTGCAATGCAGTGTAGTTCACTGACTGAAAGCGATTAAAACGGGGACCGAATGTGCCGAGTATTGCGCCAGCAACTCCACCACTACCTTCTTTTGTGGTGGTAGGCTTTCGTTTGTTGCGTGCCACGCCGCCACTTGTACGTCGCGTGTTCGGTCGCGTGCTACCGCCGACCCCTGCTGCTGTCGAGCTGCCTGCTTCTGTGCTGCTTTGTGATTGCTGTATCTCCAACCAGGTACTCATCACTGCCTTAATTGCAGTTATTGCATATATATGTACTTTGAGCGCAGGTTGGGTTTCACTTCACAAAGTTACTGTTTGTTTGATTTTTTTATTATTATTTTTTTTAATTTTGCGCGACTTGTTTCGGGTGGGCCATGTTACGGTTAAGGAAATCTGAAATAAAAAAAATAAAGAATTATAATTTGACTTTGAAAAATAAATAAAATAAATATAAAAACAATACAGAAATACATATTTGGCGGTTACACTTTTGCTAAGTGTTTTGCTGAGCTTACTCCTCAATTTGTGGGGTGTATCTTGGTGATGCACATGGACGAGCCTACAATTTTTCGCCGCCTCCGAACAGAAATAGGGGAATCTTTTAAATACGTAAGCCAGCTCAAGATTTTTCTCCTTGAAAGGCCAAAAAACTTGCAGGCGAATACTTATACGGAACTGCGGATGTATGTAAACATTAGTGCATTGTAAAGACACTTTTGTACTTTAGGGTGCATCATCAAAAAACCATGTGGTTTTAACACTGAAATTATGAAATTTTGTTATATATGAAAACTTCCCCCAAAATATTTTGGAAAAATATTAAGATCTACTGAGCTAGACTGATTTGAAAATGCTTAAAAAAATTGCATTACTTTGATTCCGTTGATAAAATTTAAAAAAAAACTGTATTTAGACCTTTTAAGCTTAAACTCTTCTGTCATCTTTTCAGACAAAATATTGTTAAAAACTACTTTTTAAAAAACTCGATTTTTGGATTTTTTTTTCAAATGGGTCTAGCTCACGTAAAATTTAAAACTTTTCCGAAATATTTTGGTGGAGGTCTTAAAATATAAAATTATTTTATAATTCCGATGGAAAAACAGTACAGATTTTTTTTTTGTATAGAGAGTGATGCACCCTAATGTACATAAATATGTTTGGAGATGTAGTAGTGTACTTTTGAATATACAATTTCCAGGTATGTTGAGTTGAAATTTTTGCGCAAAGGCCACAAACCAAATGTATGAATTTGCATGCACTTTTTAATATAGCAGCCATATGTGCAAGCATGCACACATACATACGGACAAAGATCCATATGCCTGTGCATATACATAAATGTAGAAATGCACGTAAGTGGGGCAATCTCAAGATCAAAACCAGTTGGCGAAATTTCACTCATATTTTGGGGAGCAGTAAGAATGCAACAGTTTTTGCTTTTATTCGAAAACTACGTACATACTTACTTTTTTTTTTTGGGGAATGCACGCACATAAATGAACGAATAAAAGCTGCAGTTGTAAAAATTCAATTTCTCATGCTTGCCTGTGGGTAAATTTGGGCCGGATTAAAGTATGGGCTGACGGCTTTGTTGCGCGGGGCCCCATCTGGCGATGACGAGAAATTTAGTTGTTTGAAAATTTTAAATGTCCAAAAAAAGCTTTGTCATCAAAGTTGTGTGCTATTAGCATGAATCTATTGGATTCAAATACAAAAATACAGCACTGGTTGAAATACTTAAATGCAATTATCATTAACATGGAAAATTGGTATTAAAGGATATGCTTTATATATGTAGCACTAGTTTCTGCTGTAAAGCTCTTCTCACTAAATAAAACGAGCGTTGTTATAGGTGCCTAAATGTATGCTAAATTAATTTAGTTATTATTTTTCATTCTGCCACGGTTACCAGCTTCTTGTAGCTCAGTTGTAACATTTTCCGCAAATGTTGCAGTTACATACTGGTCTGCCGATGGTACATACATAGGTCTCTCATGCGTACAGGAGATACAGTAGAGGCCCCAAGATGTTCCCCTGTAGTACGCCAGCGTCAAGGAAACGGTGGAACACACATTCTTCTCTTCCATAGCATTTTTAAATAGTGCTTCCAACTATGTGTGTTAGGTCAGTCGTTGAGTGATTTTTTCTGAAACCAAATTGGTGAACAGGAATCAGTTGCTGGCATTAGTCGAGTTAAAAGTAACTTTTCGAGTAGCTTCGACATTATTGGTAGTAGGAATATGGGCTTATAAGAGGACATTTCGTTGGGTGATTTGTCAGGCTTGGGTACCATAGTAACTTGCGCGAATTTCCAATACATACGTACTCGCTTCAAGCTAAAGCATTTATTTAGCAAGCTGGTCAAATGAACTATGCAGTTTGTTGGTAATTTGCGAAGAACTTGGGCCGTTATTAAGTCAAATCCAGGAGACTTTTTAACTTCATTTTGTTTATCTGTTTGCCAACTTCTTCCGGGGTAAATGGACTAATATTGATATCGCATTCAGGCCAGCTTTCAGTTACTTCTATTTCATCGAAGCCTTCATTAGGGCTAAGGGTCTTCTCCAGATGCTCAGCAAGCAGTGTCGCTTTTTGGTAACTTGTTTTGGCCCACTGCCTTTCATTAATATTAACGGGAGCAATGTGTTGCATTGGTATATTGAAATATTTAGCCGCCTTCCACAGGGAAAAATCTGTGCTTTTATCAACCGTGAGACCGACCAGGAACCGATTGCTAAATTCCGGATACATTTAATTTCTGGAGATCTGGTGTGCTGCCAGCGTTTTCGTTATTTACGTTTTTTTGCTACAAAGTTCCTTATAAAGGGTGGGTAGCTTTTTTTCCTAAGCAATTGGTTTTGGTGTGGGTGTACTATTCCACGCCGCCAAATACGATTGTTTCATGAAGACGAATTCAAATTTATAAAAAGCGAGCTTCTCTGGCTCAAACAGTAGAAGTTTGTGAATAGGCATAGGGATAAAATTTTAGCCGATATCCAGTGCGACATTGATTCCCGAAGATGCCGTTTTAACTGAGAAATATTGATGCCAACTCTTTAATAGCCTGTAAAGGTAGACACAATCAGAAGGTTGGGCTGCATAGAGACTCTGTGGGGCGCTCTAACGTTGTAAATTTGGTATTAAAAGCTTAAGAAGACTGAGAGAACAAGCAGAGAAGTCGTCTATGGCCTAAACATTGGGCACTGGTTTTGAGCTATTCGGCATTTGAATGCCTAAGGCCAAGCAAACCTTTTTTGATTTAATAGATAATATTTCATTGGTTGGTCAGCATTGCTACTGATTTCTACTTCTAGTTTTTCTTAGTGTATTAGAATATTATTTTTCCAGCTCCAATAACACCAGCAGAGCGTAAAACGTATTAGCATAAACTAACCATTTGCGCCGATTTACTAGCCACTCATTCAGAACGTCCATACGAGAAATGTTGCATAGCCGCTTAAGTATCTATATACAGACATGCATTCATATTAGAGGTATACGCCGCCGGGCCACGCCGCCGCCGCCGCCGTTTTTTGTCATTTCTCACGCGCCGCCGCCGAGTTAAGAAAATATCGGCGCGGCGGCGGCGGCGGCGGCGTTCGGCGCCTAGGGAATTTTGTACAAAATTTTCATGTTGTATGCACATTGAAATACATCGTTTGAAGGAACTAAATACTATTCGTATAAAAGCACTATTTTACGAAATGAAAATTACATTTTTAAAAGAAGTTTTTTTGGCATAATTTGGGCCACTGAACATTAAAAAAAAGAGCGTAACTCAGAAAAATATATAGGTAACATGTTTTTCGATCGACAGCGTTTATTACAGTTAAATTAGGGTCGAATAAGGTAGAAAAGTTTTTTTCCTAAGTAGTGGTCAAACCCCAGGAAGGTTTTGCTCCCGCGCATCGCAATATTTTCTACACAGAGTTGAAGTCCCCCTTTTTGGTAAAAATTACTATTATTTTGCATTACATTCTGTTCTCCTTAGAAAAATTTGGCACTTAATATATTATTGGAAATTTAACTATTTATAAGCCATTTTTCAAACAGTGGGTCAAAAAGGCCCGTTGTGGTGGGAGTTGATGGGTTAAACTTTTGGAAAAAAGTAGGCCAACCTTATTTTCAATATATAACCCGCAAAAATTCGTAAGAACTCCGTAATTTAACATAACGGTTGAAAGCTTATTGCAAAACTTTATTGATAGCGACATAAATTACCCCAATANTGCGTTGCAACGTGTGATTTATGACACATAATACACAGTAAAGCCATAATCTATAAATGGCTTTGTTTGGTAACAAAGGTAGTTTCAATAGTAACAACAGTGTGCTAACGAGGAGTGCCTAAAAGCTGAGGGTAAACATGAAGTTCTAACGGTGAAGATGGTGTATTTACTGGCTGAATTGATGTTAATGGCTTAACAAGGAAGAGATAATGAATATTTAAGACGAGCAAATTAATCATGAGCACATAGTTGCAGTTGAAGAAAGATAGCCGAATGCATACTTTTAAGAGTAGCACTGGGAATTGTAGCACAGGCTATCTATCTGCTAAATGAATCATAAAAGTTTCATGAGACATTCCACGTGACATGTATTTACTGATTACCAGGGCCATCGGGAGTCGCGCCAGGCCCCGGTACTTATTACTTACTTTTGTAAGGATTGGACATGGATTAGACAAGGGTTAGAGACATGGGCCACTTAACAGTGCTAAGGGTTTTTATTTTCTGAATTTTGAATTGTGTCGTTATTGCAGAGGACCATCGATAAGTAGATTTAAACTATGACGAGCACAAGGTGCGAATGAATCCAGTGAGTTATCTCTCAGGATACGACTGTGTGCTACTTTGTAATGGTCGCTTATATTACTGTTATTGTCATATCCTAGCCCACGACAGTCAGCCAGTGGAATGTTGTGCATTTGTAGAGCGCTGCAGATAAACTCAGCGATAGCTTCGCCTATTTTGACGTTACAAACAACAAACTGCAAGAACAGTTCTTGGATTTCCCATGTTCCTGCGAGTTTATGACTTTATGTGAATAAGGTTCAATAATATGTGAAATTTATCAGATTTAGATTTAGAAATATATTTTTTTTACAACCCAGTAGAAACCCCTAAATTATTATTTTTTAATTTTGAAGCTTCCATGGATGTCTTTATTATCTACGTAGAAATTTCTTTTCTCTTGAAAATATTAAAAACAAAAAATAAATAAGTTTATTGTAAAAACAAATATTCTTAAAGCAAGCTTTCTAAATATGAACGAAATGTGACAATAAGTACTGGTTTACCAAATATATCGATCAGCAACATTTTTAGTGGACTTATTCCTTTTCATGTAGTTAATATACTTTCTAATAAGAACCAAATCGGACTATAAATACGGGATTTTAAAATATTTTGAATCCTGCGCCACCTATCGGATTAGCTCATCTTTAGTATGAGATTGTCATCGGGTTCTGAGCCAACTGTGAAGTTTCAAGTCTCTAGGTCATCGGGAAGTTGGTCAAAAATGTATTGCAAGATTTGCCCCTAACAAACAAACATAAATAAATACATACATGCATACACAGCAAATTAAATAAAAGCTTGTAAAAATATAAGCCGTATTCTAACAAAGTCACAAACCCTTCTACTGCGCCTCAAAATTTGCTGCGGCGAAAAATATGCCGCTAAAACAAAAATATTTAAGTTTTTGTGTATTTTTCTGCACTTAAAATCTAGTTTTTGTTGCACATTTTGTGAAGCACTAGAAATCACAAAAGTGTGAGCTAAGTTTTGTGACTCTGTTAGAATAGAAGGGTATATTAAAAAAAAAAAATTAAAAAAATTTTATTCAAAATAATTTTTTGTTTCTACTTAATAACAAAAATCTGCGTTTTTAGTTTTTATCTCTGGCGTCAGGATATTTTTTAACGGACTTTGAAATATCAAAGATATGATTAATTCAAAAAATTATTTGAAAATTGGGTTTTATTTAATTTTAGTTTTTAAGTAAATAAAGTTGGAAGGGCAAAATTCTGGGTCATGTGTATATTTTGCCTTCGCATATAAATTTTTTCAAAATATATATATGTATTGCCAATTCTGAAGGATATTCAGGGATAAAATTTTTAAAGGACATTTTCAATACCCATTCTTCTCTAACAATTTTATTTTATTTTTTTTTGATACTCATATTGTTATTCTACATACATCTTACTGATTGTTTTTAATATAAATAAATTATCCTGACGTAAGAGAGTAAAACTAAAAATGCAAATTTACTATTTTTGGTCCCAACTTTCGCGAATATGTATATTTTATGGCGTGTAAATATTAATGCAATTAAGGAACCGTAAAATTAAAGTCTCGTCTCTGCAGCCATCAACTTGAGGATAAAATTAAAATTTGATTAAAGGTTGCAT
>NW_016171286.1:0-14649 GCF_001687245.7 Rhagoletis zephyria
TAACCGTTCTACCAATTTGTACCAAACTCGGTGTGGTTATTGTGCTTGCCACATATAAGCAAAACGTTGAAAATTATTGAAATCGGACTAAAATTACGGCCGCTTTTCATATAACGGTAAATTTCAGAAATGCTTGAAACTTCAATATTTCGAAATTTAAGGTATCTAGCGGTAGGTTTCGGAAAGGTGAAAAAACATATATATTTAATACTTGCGCCGGGTATTTAATGTTCGGCTCCGCCCGAACTTAGACTTTTTTACTTGTTTCTAAATGGTATAATTAAAAAGTGCAATATTTTAAAGAAAAGGTTTTGAACACTTATTTTTAGGGCTTTTGTTGTAGAATTAACCATATTTTTAATAAAAAAGTTGTGAAAAACCAAATATTTATGAAATGGTTGCCCGTATTGCAAAAAACCAGATGTACCTGAACTTTATTGACTAACTCTATAGCATAAAATTGTAGTTTAACTCAGGATGAAAAATAGTGCACTCCCAGAATTTTCAGTTGGAGTTTTAACCAAAGACTCCCTGATTTAATGTTCATAGGCACCTTTCTATTCTATAAGCAAATTTTTTTTATGTAAATTGGCTGAGTCTTGGTCAAATAAGACCAAATTAGCTTATTTCCTATGTTACATACATATGTACATATTAGGGCTGATGATACTCGGGTACACGATTGCCGGTTAAACGAAAAACACTCAGGTAATGCGACGTAAAGCTTCTTGTTTAATCTTTTTCGTGGTGATAAATATTTTTTCAGTGAGAAAATTTTCCTTTAATATTTTTTTTTTAAGTCTAGAATGTACACGACTATGTATTAGGGTGCCCGTCGAAAATGTTTTTTTTGGAAATTTCAAGACCCTACACCCTTTATGTTATTCGTTTTTATGAGAAATATTATTACCTATTTTTATAAATTTTCTAAAGGTCATTTAGAGGTTGCGACCTGTCGATTTATGTCTGAAAATACGATTTTGTAGATTTATGAGTTTTTAAATCTGAGAAGAGGATACGTATATAGGCCTTTAAAATGGTATATAATATTCTATTGTTGGCCTTGGCTTGTTGGGATTTTTATAGGGTAATTTAAAAAAAACCCATATTTCTCTTAGTTTTTATAAATTTTGACCATCGATAACTTCCACAAATTCAAAATATTTGGTACTGTCCAAAATTAATTCTATTTCTAAATAAACTGATAGCTCATTTATTGCAATTGCGTAAAAATTGTCGAAGTTAGTTGTATACATCAATTTTGAATAAATATTGATGAACTCCTTAGCCACACTGCTCAACAAATCTGGAATTCCGGTACATATACACATATAAATTCAAGGCCGTATTTAAGTAAGGTCGCCTAAATTCGACAATTTTTACGCGAATTCAATAAATGAGGTATCAGTTATTTGAAAATAGATGTAATTTTTGATAGTACTCCATATTTTGAAATTATAGAAATTATCAGTGTTCAAAATTTAAAAAAATTAAGAGAAATATGGGTATTTTTTTTAATTTACCCGATAAAAAATATCAACTAGTCCGACAATAGATTCTTATATACAATTTTAAATGCCTATATATCCTCTTCTCAGATCATATTTGGTCTTTGAAATCGAATCAAAAATAGTCTTTCAAAAGCTCATAAATCTACAAAATCCTATTTTCTCGTATAAATCGGCCGGTCGCGACCTCTTAAAGACGTGCAAAAAATCTATAAAAATAGGCAATATTATTTCTCATACAAACGAATAAAATTAGGGGGTAGGGTCTTGACATTTCCAAAAGAAGCATTTTCGATTGGCACCCAGCTATGTACACGTGACCGCTGTAACGGTTTCACATGGCTTGCGTTGCGCCCGATCGCAGTGTGGCCCTGAAGAAGCGGCATCTTTTCTCACTGCACCTCCTNAAAATAGGCAATATTATTTCTCATAAAAACGAATAAAATTAGGGGGTAGGGTCTTGACATTTCCAAAAGAAGCATTTTCGATTGGCACCCAGCTATGTACACGTGACCGCTGTAACGGTTTCACATGGCTTGCGTTGCGCCCGATCGCAGTGTGGCCCTGAAGAAGCGGCATCTTTTCTCACTGCACCTCCTTGACACTCGTCATCGTACCAGTTGTTCTTTCGGGCTCGCTGAAATCCGACTATTTCTTCGGCGGCGCACAGTGGGGCAAACAAGGTTGATGTGGATAAATCAATTTTGAGAGCCCAAATATGAACCGATTTCAAGTTTCTTTTTTTTTAAGATAATTGAAATTCGCGTCGATCTATCCCTGGCAATTTTTTAAGAAAGCTCCAGTTTTTGCTTATGTTGAAAAATTAATGAAAAATCATTTGTACGTTTGAATGCTTCCACTTTCTTAGAAAATACTTGAAATTAATTTCAAATGTTTGCAATTATTTAAAAAATTATTCGTAAACATTTTTCCATAGGACACATTTAATTAAAAAATATATTCAATTTGTTATCTTTACTAATATATATTTTGAAAGCCGTTTTTTTCTGTTCGAAAGACTCGAGAACGACTGTACCGATATTTTTGAAATTTTGGACATCAAATCTAGACTCTCCAGGGATGATAATAGAAGAAAAATAATTTCGATATATCAAGGGGCGTGGCAGCTCACATACAAACTGAAGTTTTCACACAACATGTCCCTGGAAGCATACATCGTAGAGTGCTGCAGCTTAGTATAGAGATATATGTGGTGAATCGGTTATCCAATTAGAATAAGGTATAGAACGCGGTTTAATTTAGATGAATTCGCGTTTATTTAGAACCTTTTGAGTAAATGATAAATAGTTTTAATTGACAATGAATTTAATTTAATTAGAAAAAAGAGCACAGTTTGTCCCTCGAAAAATGTGATTGAAATTTACGACAAATCTATTAGCTTTACATCTTCGTGTGCACGTCTTACTGCGCCAAAAAACCGCAAAACCCGTCTTTTAAAGCCGCTACCGTGGATCGGTTTTCTTGCCAAGTGCAGAGTGGTATGTCGTTTGTAGTTTGTGGTTTGTGGAACCTTTGTTTGGAGGTTGCCAACTTCCCACATTCGGCCATCCTTTTAAGCGTTCGACCCGAATGCTTCGTCGTCTTGGTCGTCGATTTGAACCCACGGCTTTATATACTCGGCACAAGTTGATGTATTAATCGGACCGTCGGAATTGGTGACTTTACGAACTTCATAGGAGTTATTACCTTTTACTTTGGTTATTTGGTACGGTCCCAAAAATTTCGACTTCAGTTTAAGCCCGCTACCAAATTGAGTTCGTTTAATAGCAATTAAATCGCCGACTTTTTACTGATGTGCTGGCTTGCGTCTGCGGTTGTATGTTGTCCTATTTTCCCGCTGGACTTCTAGGATCTGCAACTTTGCCTGCTTTCGAAGGTCTTCACGCGTATTTATAAATGAAGAGGTAATTTCTTGTTGAATTAACTCGTGGATCTGATGATCTTCCTTTGTTCTCATCTTCGTGCGGAATAACAGTTCAAAAGGAGTTGTATTGATGCTTCTCGTGAATGTTGAATTAATTCCCTGTTGAACTTTATCTACGAATTTGTACCACTTCGTAGGGTCGCCACTGCTGAGTTTAGCCAATACTGAAATGAAAATTGCGTTTAATCTCTCCACTTGTCCATTCACGCGTGGCAATCCGGTTGTTATTTGAACCAGCTAGATATTTTCGTCGTTACAGTAAGCTTGAAAATCTGTTGAGGTAAAGGCCGTGCCTCTATCGGTGATTATGTGGGAAGGGTTTCCTCAGGAAACACTTTGCTTGCGTAACTTGGTTATAACCTCTTTCGTCGTGGTTGATTANTGGCAATCCGGTTGTTATTTGAACCAGCTAGATATTTTCGTCGTTACAGTAAGCTTGAAAATCTGTTGAGGTAAAGGCCGTGCCTCTATTGGTGATTATGTGGGAAGGGTTTCCTCAGGAAACACTTTGCTTGCGTAACTTGGTTATAACCTCTTTCGTCGTGGTTGATTTTGTGGGGTATAGCCAACAAAACTTCGTGAATGCGTCTATTACAGTTAAAGTATGCCTATACTGCTTGCTGGTTGATTCCAGTGGCCCCAAAAAAATCGATGTGGAAGGTGTGCAAAGGTAAATCTTCCTTCTGCAAAGGATGGAGTAGTCCTTCCTTTTTACCCGACTTACGGCTACTTAAAATACAGGGAACGCAACAAGCGATGTGTCGTTTGATTTTTTCGTCGATACGTGGTATAAAAAATTCATTTAATATTAGCTCCTTTGTTTTCTTCACAGAGAAATGTCCTCTGGAATGCGCACGACCTATGATTTGCTCATGCATACTCTCTGGTACGACGACCAACTCGGAATCATTAACAAGCTTGTGGAGAATATCTGATTTTAAGAAATAGCCATCGTATTCACAGTTGCTATTCAGAACGGCTCGAATAATAGCTTTTAGCGCCTCATCGTGCATTTGTGCTTGACAAATTCTGATAATGAGGTCATCGTCCCTTATCATCATGACTGTATGGCGGCTGAGTGGGTCTACGTGTCTCATGCGAGACCCAGCACGATGTTCTACTACGTAATCGAACTGTTGTAAGAGCAAAATCCATCGTGCTACACGCGTACACAAGTTTCGCTTCTCTAGTGTTTTTGTAAATGCATCACAATCTGTGATGAGCTTGAACCGAATGCCCAATAAATACACTCCGTTGTTTTCTTACTCATGTACTAGCTGGTGTAGCTGGCCGTCATTTGGAGATTTCTGTAG
Source organism: Rhagoletis zephyria (assembly GCF_001687245.7). Classification (NCBI taxonomy): domain Eukaryota; kingdom Metazoa; phylum Arthropoda; class Insecta; order Diptera; family Tephritidae; genus Rhagoletis; species Rhagoletis zephyria. The sequence continues at coordinate 4,767 of NW_016171286.1, forward strand.
TAGAACTGCTCCTTTTCCGTCTATCGAAGCGTCCGTATGCAATCCTGTTTCGTATTTTTGATTGTATATGCCTAGTACTGGGTTATGGGTTAGTGCCTTCTTTAGAGAGTTAAACGCTTGTTCTTCTTTTGCGTAAATGTGAAATTTATTATTATGCTTCGGCAGGTCTGTCAACGGTTTGGCAGTAATGGAATAACTCGGGATAAATTTTCGAAAATACCAAGCCAAGCCTAGAAAACTTAATAACTGCTTATGTGTCTTTGGTAGTTTATAATTATGCACAGCTTCTATCTTTCCGGGTGCTGGACGGGGTTTATGATCTTCGATTATATAACCGAGGAATTCGACTTGTTTCTTTAAGAATTGACATTTTTCCAGATTTATTTGTAAACCATAGTCGCGGCAGGTGTTAAAAACCTCAGTTAAATTTTCTCAAGCCTGCTCCTCATTTATTGCAGGGATAATAGCGTCATCAATGTACGGTAGTGCAATGCCCCTACGTGAAAGATTTCTGAATATCGCATTAACATGTCTCTGAAAAACTCCAGGTGAATTCGACAAACCGAAGGGCACTTTACAAAATTGGTACTGTCCACTTTTTGTTACAAACGACGTATATTTTCTGCTCGATGGCGCGACAGGTACGTGGAAAAATCCATTTTTTAAGTCAATGGTACTGAAGATTGTTGCGTCTTGCAGAAGATCCAACTGATCATCTATGAGGGGAAGTGGAAAGTGATCTTTAACTATTACTTTATTTATTCGCCTGAAATCAATGCATAGTCGTTGTGAACCATCGCGTTTTTTCACTAAGACCACTGGGCTGCTAAACTCTGAGTGCGAAATTTCAATAATGTCGTCGTTTAGCCACTCGTCTATCTATGCCTCTACAATATTTGCTTCAGAGAATGGTAGTCTACGTGGTCTTGAAAATACTGGAGTCTCATCACTTAATACTATACGCATTTCAACGTTCGTTGTTTTAGACTTCAATGGTTTATATTTCGCAACCAAATCATACACTTCTTGCTTTGCACCTTTACTAGCGCTGATATCAATGTCGAGCTCAGGTTTTTCTACGATCGCACCGACCTTCATAAAAGAAACTTCGGCACCCACGTCTTCATCACTATGCAAACATCTGATTTGAACACCGTTGCGATTGATGGTAATTTACCTTTCCAACATAATTCTTCCCCAAGAATCACTTTTATGTCCATGCACCTCGAGGGTACCACGTAAAATCTTAAATCAAATATGTTTTTGTCTATGTCTATTCCTTGATTAATATATCCGCATGGTTTTATTTTGTTATCGTTCGAATTTCCACCAAATCCGACTAGAGTCACTTTACATTCGTGTAGTTTAGGGCATTTTAAATTATTGTAAACGTCTTGTGTAATTATGTTAAATTTACTGCCAGTATCGAACAAAGCTGTATATGTTTTACTACCGATTGTTACTTCTTTTCTAGTTAAGTCGTGTTTTACGAACAATTGACGCGTATTTGAGTTTGCGGGACTTTTCTTTGTATCGCTGTATTCTTTGGAAATATGTCCGAATCGATTACATTTGAAGCACTTTCTACCCTTTTCTTTATCTATGTAATTAGCCGACAAATGACCCTTCGCACTGCAATTAAAACAACTTATTTCTTTTCTTTCGCCTTTATTAGAGTTATTTTTCACTGTTGTCTTCAACTCTTTTTTCGAATAGTTTGCGCGCATCGCTTAGTAGCACTTTAGTTTTTCTTTAAAATCGTGAAAATTCTTTGCACCATACAAAATTGATTTATTTACACAAATGTCATTAATTCCGTCGAATACGTATTGAATAAGCGCATCTTGTTTAATGTCACCGCGACTCGCAATTTCTTTCATATTGTAAAAATACTCTTTTATGCTTTCACCTTCTTTCATTCTTCTATCACATAGTTGCTTCTGCAACTGCGCGCTGTTGTTTGTGGAGTTGAATTCGCACAGAATCGCACTTTTTAAGCTGCCCCATGAGTTAAGTCCTTTTTTACTAAATACAAAAAGTTTTGCTACTCCTCTTAGGGCTTGTTTCGCGAAAACCAACTTTTGGAAACTATTCCAGTTCATTTACGTACTTTGTTCTTCGAATTCTTGCACCCAAATTTCTACCGGCATTTCATCCGAGCCATCAAAAATTCTGATTGAGTCTTCAATATCCCGAAACGTCATCGCAAATTTTGGCATTTCTTTTGATTCGCGCATATCACCGTAGCTTTTGTTCATGTTGACACTTTTTGTTCCGCTTTCGTCGTTAGGTGCACGATTTTCGCCGCACCTTTTTGGCTCCGCGCAATGTTCTACTCCTTTGTAACTTTCGCCGTTGTCATCTTCAACTCTGCATTCGCCTTCACCGTCGCATTCGTCGTATTCATCATCATCTTCGTCGTTTTTACGTTCGGTAAGTAGATGATTGTGTCGCAAATTCCTGAAGATGTGTAAGTGAACATCGGCTACGCTATAATCGATGCCCATAGAGTTACAAATAATCACTAAGTCGAGGTCGCTCAGCACATCACTATCGTATTTTCTCTTGTCCTCATATTCTTTGCTGTGCTCGTCGAATTCAAAGTCTTGAAATTCACGTAGTCGTTGACGATTATTTCGGTCACCTTCCGTGTGAAAAATGTATTTGGGCATAGCTACTATGCTATAGTTGCTGCCATGGCGCAGACTGCTACGCATGAAGTCGTTTAAACAGGCCATTTTAAGCAAACTCTCACGATGTAACTAAGCGGAATGTTGGCGAATTGATCGATGTTATACTTCTTCGTTATTGTACTATCTCGCGTCTCGAAATTTTGTCTTTTTATATTGACGAAACTTTTGGCTGAGCCCCCAAAATATGTGGTGAATCGGTTATCCAATTAGAATAAGGTATATAACGCGGTTTAAATCAGATGAATTCACGTTTATTTAGAACCTTTTGAGTAAATGATAAATTGTTTTGATTGACAATGAATTTAATTTAATTAGAAAAAAGAGCACAGCTTGTCCCTCTTAAAATGTGATTGAAAAGTGAAAGATTACGACAAATCTATTAGCTTTACGTCTTCGTGTGCTCGTCTTACTGCGCCAAAAAACCGCAAAACCCGTCTTTTAAAGCCGCTACCGTGGGCCGTTTTTCTTGCCAAGTGCAGAGTGCTATGTCGTTTGTAGTTTGTGGTTTGTGGAACCTTTGTTTGGGGGTTGCCAACTTCCCACAAATATAATATCAATGCCAAACTCTTTTCCGTGAGTTATAAAAAAGGGGGCGTGGCATCTCCCATACAAACTTAATTTCTCACGTTACAATGCGTATGTGGTGTACAGCTGTTCTGGAGTTTTTGGAGCAAAAAAAAAAAAACGGCTTTCATAATATATATAACTATATATCAGTGGCTAAATGGGTCCTTTCGCGATGGCAAGGCTGGCACTACCGCTCGCGAAACCACCGCCCACAGGCGCCCACAGATGTCCTCATCAGCACCACATCCTAACACACACACACATCTACCCATATTAAACAAAACACTTTGACATTTCACTTATCCATTTCCCACTGGGAAAATAGGTAAGCACCTTACGAGGTAAGCCATGTTTTCTTTCAGTTTTTAGTACCAAAATTGTCATCATGACCAGCGTAATCTACTAGTAAAGCACAAAATGAACACCTCCGGCGACACATTACGTTGTCAGTTGCAAAATAACGTGCAGCCGAAGTTATTTCCAAGCACCGAACTACTCCGAGCGACTGCTCTGCATTACACGTAACTTACTTTGTAAAGCGACTCAGAAGTATGTTTGATAGCAAATGTACATTCTAAATTCCTACTTACATAAGGCGGCCATGCCTTTGTAAAAGTAAGGGACGTTCGGCAGGGAAATGGTAATGACTGCCAGGTGAAGAGTAAGTTGCTAATAAGGTATTATTACGTGCTCCTAATTCCCACTGGGTTACTTTGTACACACACTACACATGTAATACACATACACACACGCACTTGTATGCAGACAGATCGTTAACAGATCCGTGCGGACGAGTCCAAGCAGCCCCCCGATTCTTTGAATAAACCTTCGCGAATAAAACTCTGAAAATTGCTTATTGTGATTTATTCATGAGCAAAAAGAAGAAAAACTAAACGTCAATAACAAATAAACAAAAATAAACCGAGATTACAGTCACAATAGCACTTCAATACTTTTACAATACTAATTGCCTATGTCAGTCGGTAGATGGCGCGCTATAGGGGTTTCCTTTGTTCATGAATTATGCGGTCAAAAATGTATACAGAATAAGGTACGAATTCGTAAAGTGAGCACAACATTTTTTTATACAAATACGATCTTTTAAAAGGCCTATCCGTTAATAAGTAGGTAATCTGTTATTAATTTTTTACAGTAAAATATTTACTATTGAAGTAATAAATACAATACAATTTCTTCCAAGTAATTCACATTAAATTAAGATTTTTCATTCTAAATGTAGTGAATATACTTACATAAATTCAAATATAAAAGCCGAAAACCATATTGTGATCGTATTGGGATTCGATTTTGAAACCGCGCTTTACGCGCTACTACGCATACCGTAAGTATAAACTGTTGAAAATTATATAAAGTCTTCACAACTAACAAAATCGTTCACGTCAAAATCTAAATCTTTAACATAAAATGCTTTTTGTATTCCTCAGTTCTTATATATATTTATATACGAGCATATATCTTTACTTATAAATACAACATCAATAAAACATTATTTCTTTATAAAAAATTGTAAATACACTATTTTCTCCCAATGGATTATTATGTCTAAAATAATATCAGAAAACACTTAAATATTTAACTATAAAAATAAAAAGTTACAAATAACATTTTTTTCAAAACTTTTGATTAGTATTGATAGCTGCTAAATATTTATGCAGCTTTTTTTTAGTTTTCATGATTTCATGAAATCATTCACGAATTCTTACTCAATACTGCAAAATAAACCACACAATTCGTACAGGAACGAAGCCGTTAAAGCGCGTCATCTGTGGCATCACCATAATAACACTTAACTTCAAAATACTGTGCTATTGTGACTTCAAGCGCAAACATAACTGTAATCCAAATAAAAGGAATTTCGATAATAAGAATTGTAGCAGGCTGCGCTGTCAGTTAAAAATATTCACTTTTTCCTCTTATGATAAAAGCTGAGAAATATATTTATCGCGTAAATTGTAGATACGGTAAGTACATTCATATGTATATTGGTATTATGGTATTTTTTGTAAATTTCGCATCACAATCTTATTTGCAGCCAATATTGTTTCTGGCTACTGTCGGAAAAATATTCGGTTATTCCTTTTATGAGAATTGCTAAGCAATACATTTATTACGAGTATTATTGGTATGATAAGCATATCGGTGTTTGGTATTATGGTATTTTTGGTGATTTTCAATTCAACATTTCATTTACGGAAAAATCCAAAATTTCCATTAGATATACTGGCATATTGCGTTTATCTAATAAGGTCTACATAAAATCGGTAACCTTATAATTTCAAAAAGTTATTTTGTTGATCGAAATGACCATTTTTACTAGGATTCAATTTAATATNGGTCAAAAATGTATACAGAATAAGGTACGAATTCGTAAAGTGAGCACAACATTTTTTTATACAAATACGATCTTTTAAAAGGCCTATCCGTTAATAAGTAGGTAATCTGTTATTAATTTTTTACAGTAAAATATTTACTATTGAAGTAATAAATACAATACAATTTCTTCCAAGTAATTCACATTAAATTAAGATTTTTCATTCTAAATGTAGTGAATATACTTACATAAATTCAAATATAAAAGCCGAAAACCATATTGTGATCGTATTGGGATTCGATTTTGAAACCGCGCTTTACGCGCTACTACGCATACCGTAAGTATAAACTGTTGAAAATTATATAAAGTCTTCACAACTAACAAAATCGTTCACGTCAAAATCTAAATCTTTAACATAAAATGCTTTTTGTATTCCTCAGTTCTTATATATATTTATATACGAGCATATATCTTTACTTATAAATACAACATCAATAAAACATTATTTCTTTATAAAAAATTGTAAATACACTATTTTCTCCCAATGGATTATTATGTCTAAAATAATATCAGAAAACACTTAAATATTTAACTATAAAAATAAAAAGTTACAAATAACATTTTTTTCAAAACTTTTGATTAGTATTGATAGCTGCTAAATATTTATGCAGCTTTTTTTTAGTTTTCATGATTTCATGAAATCATTCACGAATTCTTACTCAATACTGCAAAATAAACCACACAATTCGTACAGGAACGAAGCCGTTAAAGCGCGTCATCTGTGGCATCACCATAATAACACTTAACTTCAAAATACTGTGCTATTGTGACTTCAAGCGCAAACATAACTGTAATCCAAATAAAAGGAATTTCGATAATAAGAATTGTAGCAGGCTGCGCTGTCAGTTAAAAATATTCACTTTTTCCTCTTATGATAAAAGCTGAGAAATATATTTATCGCGTAAATTGTAGATACGGTAAGTACATTCATATGTATATTGGTATTATGGTATTTTTTGTAAATTTCGCATCACAATCTTATTTGCAGCCAATATTGTTTCTGGCTACTGTCGGAAAAATATTCGGTTATTCCTTTTATGAGAATTGCTAAGCAATACATTTATTACGAGTATTATTGGTATGATAAGCATATCGGTGTTTGGTATTATGGTATTTTTGGTGATTTTCAATTCAACATTTCATTTACGGAAAAATCCAAAATTTCCATTAGATATACTGGCATATTGCGTTTATCTAATAAGGTCTACATAAAATCGGTAACCTTATAATTTCAAAAAGTTATTTTGTTGATCGAAATGACCATTTTTTATAGGATTCAATTTAATATAATTACGCATAACAATGCCTCGAAAAAAGTGTATGGGAGTGTCAGCTGATCGCAAAAAACGTAATTGCCTTCCAATAAACCAAGATATGCAACTACGGCAGATATATTTGCAACGAGCTAGGGAATGTATGCAGAACCAAAGGCAGAAACAACTGGCCGAACAAAGGCCAAAATTCACTCCCCAATTTAGTAGTGTTTTGGTGCCATCATATTTTCAGCGATTAAGTGAAGTTGTCAGTGCAAGGAGGCGGCAAGAAAAGCTACCAAAGACGTATTGCGGTGCACGTCTCTTCCTTAAAGACGATGAGATAGAATCAAATTGTGCTGAACGCATGGAAAAGATATGTGAGTTTTGCTCAGCTAAACTTTATCCAGGCGAGGCAGCTGATAATACCGCATCCATCTGTTGCCACAAGAGCAAGGAGAGTTGACCACCAATTTCTGTCTGCGATGAGCTGAAAGCGCAATGTTGACATCACAAAACACTATTTGGAGAATTTCCGTAAATTTAACAGCGGTCTTGCGTTTGCTTCAGTGCAGGTGAACTTTGCCAATATTCCGGGTAGAGGACCATTTTGTTTTAAACTAGAGTAAGACGATTCTCAGATAATATTGTTTCTGTTAAAAAAACATTTAATCAAAAAGTTAATTCTGAATATATTTTCTCCTCCAATTTTGTAAACAAAGTAAGTGACACCATGTTTCCCTCAACTCATGACACTCATATATCAGTCAGTTTGTAATATGTTTTTATGTATGTACCTAATAAGTATAAGTTCTGATGTACTATAAATCTCATTAATGCTTTGTAATATATGTATAATAAAAATATTATTTCCGCGAACTATTAGAACAGTCTGCTTCTATCTGTGGCTACAAAGCGGGATGAGTTCACTGTGTATTTCTGTCTGCGCAGACTGCGCATGGGCCCGCTTGTAACCTTAAATTTCTGCTTTAGTTTATTTTTCGTGTTTCGTAACAGACTAAAGCCCAAAACATAAAAAATTCAAGTATCTACTTGCAGTATTTGCCCGGCAATACCACTTTTGCTTGTGCTCATATCAAGTAAAAGCAGGATTGCATACAAAATAAGCAACAGAACACAAAAGTCAGAAGTGTACCAACCAAATAAAAATTTAGCGCGAAAAATATTCCTACTTGTTGGCGAAACAAAGTAGAAAAAGAAGTAGCAGTAAATACTGCATATTTATGTGTGTAATCAGATTCTGTTACAGCTTCTAAAACCTATAAATAACACATATCAAAAACACCCAAATATAATACCAAACAATTACATATTTTATTTGTGGCCTCCCAGCATCTGTACCAGGAAGTAATATACATACGTACTAGTAATGTTAATCCCGGGATCCCGGACTTTTTAAGGTCTCGAAAATCCCGGGATTCTTGGCAAGTAGTCCCGGGATTTTCGGGATTTGTAATTTGCACTGATGGCAATAATAGAAACCCCTTTTCTTGACCAGTATTGGCTATATTTCTTTTTTTATTTAATAATTAATATTTTTTTATAAATGTCTAGCTCATTATACATATAACACCGAGTAAATAGTAAATTTTAAACCCAAATCTATATATATATAATACGCGAAGGGATTTTTTGTGCAGCATAAAAGATCTGTACCGTTCGCCCGTTTTTCAAAAATGAGATGTCAAATTAAAGCGCTTGGTCTGTAGATGTGCAATAAGGTTTTACTTTTGCGAAAAGAGTTGCCACCCGATAAAAAATTGCATTTAATAATCAATGCCATCAGATCCACACCGTTCGTTCGATTTTGAAAAGTGAGGCGTCAAATCAAAGAGCTCTGACTTCAGGTGAGCAATAACGCTTAACTTTTTTGAAAAGAGTTGCCACCTTTTAAAAAATTAAGTTCAAAGTAATACGCGAAAGCATTTTTTGTTCCGCATTAAAGATCTGCACCGTTCGTTCAATTTTCAAAAATGTGGTGTCAAATTAAAGCGCTTGGTCTGTAGATGTGCAATAAGGTTTTACTTTTGCGAAAAGAGTTGCCACCTTTTAAAAAATTAAGTTCAAAGTAATACGCGAAAGCATTTTTTGTTCCGCATTAAAGATCTGCACCGTTCGTTCAATTTTCAAAAATGTGGTGTCAAATTAAAGCGTTTGGCCTGTAGATGTACAAACGGGTTTAATTTTTTCGAAAGGAGTTGCCACCTGTAGAACAATTGAATATAAATTATATAATAAGCAATGCCGTCATAACAGCATCGTTCATTTGATTTTCCAAAATAAGGTGTCAAATTAAAACTCTTGGACTGCAGATATGCAATAACTTTACTTTTACTTTTTTGAAAAGGGTTGCCACCTTTTAAAAAATTTCATTCAAATTATCGAAAAATATAAATTATTACAAAATGGGTATCAGTGGAAAGGGTTTTGAAAATATTTGTTTCTTAACTTAACTTTAGGAGGGTTGCCACCTGTTTAAAAAATTAAATTCAATTTGAATAAAAAAAATTAATTGGGAGATGNTTAATTAACTTATCCAGAAGTTATATGAAATGTCAAAATAATGATGTGAAACGAAAGAATATTAAGAAGACTTTAGTTTGAACACACAAAATATTTTTGAGGTGTTGGAAGAGGGTTGCCACCTGTTTAAAAATTAAATTCAAATTATTAAATAAGTTAAATTAATTATTAAAATATGGGTATCAATCGAAGGGGGGTTGAAAAATCTTTCTTTCTGAACTATATTTAGCGGAGTTGCCACATGTTTAATTAATATAATTCAACCTAATTCATCAGTTGATTAAATTATGTATTGCAATGTTAGACGAAGAATATTTAAGAATATCTAAGAGCGAAACTACTTTTGAAAAGGGCTGCAATCTGTTTAAAAGTCGAATTTAACTACATCTATATTAATAAAAATGTTGTGTTCGTATGTCACGGTCGCCAAAACT
>NW_016171288.1:0-14649 GCF_001687245.7 Rhagoletis zephyria
CTTTTTTTTTGAGTGTAGCTGTGATTATAAGGTCTCGAAAACCGACATCTGCCGAAAATTTTAAATCCATTTTCTGAACAGAAGTCACTGGGATTTCAATATTGTTCTAGACACAGAATCTGGCATCTTCTCTTAGGAATAATCATCGAGGGAACCCTATAAACTTCCAAATCACTGCAGCGTGCAGGCAAATCTGGTAAGCATTATTGAACTCTGGAGAAAACGCCTCAAATTTGTGGCCTAAACAGCTTTGGAGGACAAACTTCATTGGAGGGTCTGTTAGGTTTCACCAGGGAATCAGGCTGGTTTAAAGATATGTAGGGATAGGCATGGGGATACTCTCTGGGCATCGCAATGGGCCCCTATGGCCTCCGAGTGAGCTCCTCGCGAACCTAGCTTTCTCAAATACTTTTAAAATCTTCGACCAAATTTCAATTTAACAACATAATAGAAAAGTATGAACGGGCCTAAAATCGAAAATTCTAAAAGTAAATTTTTTAACAAAACCCTAGGAACCAGTTTAAATGGCAATAAAATAGTTGCTCTTGATTTTAGTTGGGATAATGTAAAAGTTAAAAATTCAGCCTGGCTGTCTCTATAGTACGTTTCATTCACTTTATTCTAATTTGCGATATTTTGCGTTTTACAAGTAAAAAATACCGATTTTTCTAAGGTGCTAATGTAAGAAAAAAGCCATTTATTTCAAGTTGGTTATAAGAAGGAACAAACAAAATTCAATTCACTTTTCCAAAAGGTTGATGATGTACAGTAAATATGGGTATGTGTGCATTATAGGTCTGGAAAGGGTTAAAAAAAAGTGTTTGGTTGCGAATGGTTTAGGTTAGGAGAGTTAGTCTCCTTTAGGTTATTCTTAAGCTTTTGGTTCAAAAAGTATGATTTTGAAGCATTCTTTATATTCGCAAAGCTCAAGAAATACCATGAAATATTTTAATTCATACAATTTTCATGTATGTATTTTCCCAACAAACATTTAGGTTTGAGCTCAACTTGAGGCAAGGCGAATTTATACAAGGTGGTGTTGATGTGTATGTTGTAAACAAGGCGAATTCATTTTACAACAAACACGTTATTTTGACATTAATAAGTACCGCGGCGTAAATCTAAATTCGCCAGTAACACCACTTTGTATAAATTCGCCTTGACTTGAGGTTTAGTTGAGAACTAAAGTATTTCTCAAATCTCCAACGTTTTTTCTCAACAGTACCTCAAGTGGAGGATCATAGCGTTCTCAACAAAAAGGGCATTTTTCTTTGTATGAAAATAGGACTGTTTCTCAAGTTGAGAAAATGCTAGTTATCAACTTAAACTCCAATGTCATTCTCCAATTGGTCTCAAACATATCATTGAAACACTGAATTTGAAATAGTAAAATAGCTAATACAGTCCGACGGTAATTTTGCCACTTGATTCACTTCGCGTTTTATTTTTTTTTTAAGATTATTTGAAAACACTTTGAACATTATTTATTTTTTGTTGGTAATTTTTTCTTTATATAGCTTAGTTTTTCACTCGATAATTAAAAATTCATTTCCGAGATACGTTGGAGAATGATGTTGGATATCAATTCGAGAACTATGAATTTCTCCAAGGTCGGAGAAATATTTTTTTGGTGCTTGTTGAGTTTCCATTACAAACAGCCCAAAACTATTGGCCAATCCCGAAATGTCATGCTCATCCCTAGAGTAAACTTATAGTTGATTGAGTTGATTTGAACGTGTCGCTTATTGTGTTAACCTTATTGTTTTTATGCATTTTACAGCAGATACAGATATTTTGTTCATTTTCTCCCACTTCATAAGCAACTAAATTAGGTTACAAGCTACAACAACAAAAATCATCATTTATGCACATACATGANAAAGCCATTTATTTCAAGTTGGTTATAAGAAGGAACAAACAAAATTCAATCCACTTTTCCAAAAGGTTGATGATGTACAGTAAATATGGGTATGTGTGCATTATAGGTCTGGAAAGGGTTAAAAAAAAGTGTTTGGTTGCGAATGGTTTAGGTTAGGAGAGTTAGTCTCCTTTAGGTTATTCTTAAGCTTTTGGTTCAAAAAGTATGATTTTGAAGCATTCTTTATATTCGCAAAGCTCAAGAAATACCATGAAATATTTTAATTCATACAATTTTCATGTATGTATTTTCCCAACAAACATTTAGGTTTGAGCTCAACTTGAGGCAAGGCGAATTTATACAAGGTGGTGTTGATGTGTATGTTGTAAACAAGGCGAATTCATTTTACAACAAACACGTTATTTTGACATTAATAAGTACCGCGGCGTAAATCTAAATTCGCCAGTAACACCACTTTGTATAAATTCGCCTTGACTTGAGGTTTAGTTGAGAACTAAAGTATTTCTCAAATCTCCAACGTTTTTTCTCAACAGTACCTCAAGTGGAGGATCATAGCGTTCTCAACAAAAAGGGCATTTTTCTTTGTATGAAAATAGGACTGTTTCTCAAGTTGAGAAAATGCTAGTTATCAACTTAAACTCCAATGTCATTCTCCAATTGGTCTCAAACATATCATTGAAACACTGAATTTGAAATAGTAAAATAGCTAATACAGTCCGACGGTAATTTTGCCACTTGATTCACTTCGCGTTTTATTTTTTTTTTAAGATTATTTGAAAACACTTTGAACATTATTTATTTTTTGTTGGTAATTTTTTCTTTATATAGCTTAGTTTTTCACTCGATAATTAAAAATTCATTTCCGAGATACGTTGGAGAATGATGTTGGATATCAATTCGAGAACTATGAATTTCTCCAAGGTCGGAGAAATATTTTTTTGGTGCTTGTTGAGTTTCCATTACAAACAGCCCAAAACTATTGGCCAATCCCGAAATGTCATGCTCATCCCTAGAGTAAACTTATAGTTGATTGAGTTGATTTGAACGTGTCGCTTATTGTGTTAACCTTATTGTTTTTATGCATTTTACAGCAGATACAGATATTTTTTTCATTTTCTCCCAGTTCATAAGCAACTAAATTAGGTTACAAGCTACAACAACAAAAATCATCATTTATGCACATACATGCCTACATACATATGTAGATACATATGTGCACATGTAAGTTCATGTGCAAGTAAATAATTTCCACACTTCCCTTATATTCCCTATCTCGTTGAAGTGAAGTTATTTTTAAAGACCACCCGCCGTTGTTCACTTGTTTAACTGTCATGCTGGCTTCTGCCATTCTCACATGCTGTACAAGCTTTTGTTACTCATATGTGCCACGTGTATGTACATACATATGTAGGGCTTCCAATTGGGCATGCTACTACATAAATGCTTGGTCAATGTTCAGCATAGGAAAGCAAGCCGCAGAGCTGCCGNTGGCTTCTGCCATTCTCACATGCTGTACAAGCTTTTGTTACTCATATGTGTATGTGTATACATATGTAGGGCTTCCAATTGGGCATGCTACTACATAAATGCTTGGTCAATGTTCAGCATAGGAAAGCAAGCCGCAGAGCTGCCTTTTCCGTTTTATACGCTCATCCTCAAGCCAAAGCAACCACCCCACTGAACAGAAAAAGGTGCCACAATCACTATATTTAAACTGTTATCATAGCCGCTGCTGCTAAAAGTGCCGTGAAGGCTGTCAGCAGGACAAGAATAGAATAGAAATGGACCATTGAAACTTGTATGCTCCTGCTACATAAATATGAGTAGCTGGGTTACGGCTTCAAGCTTCACAACGGCGTTCGACTCCAGCTGGCCGCATTCGCAGTCTCCTCTCGGTCATAAGCACTTGTGGTCAACACTTTCGCGCGCTTTCGTTTTTCTACTTAGTTATGACAAGTAATTTTTAGCAAAAAAAAAAACCGACTTCAACTCCCATATAAAAAAAAAATATATATATATATATATATCTCATGATCCACTGATCGGATCTCAACCAGATTAGTATGGGACCACCTCTACCTTTCCGATGTAAAAAGAATTATCGAAATCGGTTGACGTGGTCCAAAGTTATGCGGTAACATACATAAAAAAAAAAAAAAATATTCCGACGAACTGATAACCTCCTCCTTTTTTGGAAGTCGGTTAAAAAGAAGTTAAGAAGTCTGTGAGAATATTTGCTGCGCCATTTATCGCGCCTCGTAGAATTCATACTGCACGCACGTCTGTCGAAGTGTGCGAGTGACGCGTGAACGCATTTCCCTGCACCTTTGGACTGCTTGCAGTGCCAATTTTGGCCAACAACGCATCGCGTTGCCGCAAACGTGACCTTTCGCAATATGTGCCTGAAGCCGGCGCCAACTACAAGCAGATTTGTGTGCAGCGTGGTACTGCTGACCTTCATTCATGCAAGTATTTGTCATGAGATTGCAGCATTGATGCAGAAAGATTTGTGGTTAGGTTGGTGTGCCGCAAAGTACCAATTTACTCCGCCAACAATAATTAATATATTCAGTAATTATTTTTTTTTCTCTCTCTTTGCTGTCCTAACACCATCCCACGTAATGTAGGGTGCTCGTGCATGTATGCCAGTGAGCGTAATGCAACCAATTGGGGCAACTTTACAATTAGCGGCAGCACTTTGCGTGGCGCCAAAAATGATTGCTACTTGATTTTTATCGCGGGTGCCAGCGATGAGTTGGTCGCATTTCGCTTTCGGATGCTGCAACTGTCTGCCGGGTAAGTCAAGTGCGAATATGCATATATTTATTTATGTACTTACATATGGGTATTTATGCGTGTAAAAGTGTTGTAATGAATATTTTTGCGAGGTGAAATTATTTGATCACCTTACATATGCAAACACTTACATATATGCATATGTATATTCCCCGAAGAGCTCGTTCCCAAGTAGATAAAAGAAAAAACTACACATTTATTTCTTCATTTATTGTAAATGTAGAAAAAGATTTTCTTGTTATCGCTTCATGCCTACCGTCCACCGATGATTTAACGTCCTCCAATGCTGCATTAATAAAATTATGTTTGCGGAAATGTGAAAAGTCGACAAATTGAAAAATCGAATTCGTGAAAAATAGACCGAAAAGGAATCATGAAATCTAAAAGCAAAGAAATTCTGAGTTGAAGTGAAGCGTAACTTCAGTGTAATATTTTTCTAATTACGCAGCAGCAATGGCAATATACACTGCCGGAACAAAGTTTTGGCACAGCAAATTTTTTGTATAAAAATTAAGTTCATTCTACAACCAAATATGTAAAAATATAATTCCTAAACTTTGTGCAGAACTCGCGAAAACTCAGCAAATTTTCAACTTTGTAATTAGAATTTGGTTGAGTGTGCAGATTTGTAGCACAATCAATATTATATTTTATTATAATAAAGTACAAGTTTTAAGTAGCTCGAAATTACCGTTGATTTTTGAGATTTATTTTCACGCAGTCTCTTCCATACAAAAATTTTTTTCTAAAATACTTTATATGGGAAAATTGCAAAACACCTTCAACAATAAAAAATATCTAAAATCAATGGGATTTTTGACAAACTCCGAATTTGCATTTTTTTACTAGAATTTAATGGGCTGAAAAACTGCATACTCCCAAATATCTGATTAAACAGTTGAAATATTGCAGTGAAGAATAAAAGTATTGACACAGAGAAAGAGAATCAACACGATTTTTTAACATTTCAAACTCGTTATTTGTTATACTAAACTTGAATCGGATTTAAAACTGCACCCTTATGGCCTTATTCATAAAAAAATTGTTTTAAAAAAGGTTTATAAATTTAAAGTATATGAAAACGTAATTTAATACCTACTTTAAACCTACATTATTTTTTATGAATAAGGTCATTAGAATATTTCTAAAAATCTAATTATAAGGTTGCAAATTAGTATGCAAATTCATTGAATTTTCCTGAGTTTCGAACAAAGATTAGAGATTTTATTTTTTTGTTTTTCCGTGTAGTATGAACTATATTTGTATTAAAAATTATCGAAAAGATATTAGAATGAAAAACTTTGCATATATTGCGAACAATTCTCTGTGCCAATACTCCTCTTCGTCACTGTATGTACACATTAAGTACGTACATATACATATGGATATACACTAGGGTGTTCGATTTTGGGCATTTTTCAGAAACCGGGTTTCGAGATATTTGAAAATTGCAAATTTAAAAAAACCACAACTTTTCCAACAGTATTTCTGAAAAGACCAAATGTATTTCAGGAAAAGCCAAATGGAATTCAGAAAAACACAATTGTATTTCAGTAAAACTGAAATGATTTTCAGAAAAGCACAAATGTATTTCAGAAAAGGGCAAATGTGTTTCAGAAATTACATTTGGCCTTTTCTGAAATACATCTGAGCTTTTCTAAAACACATTTGCCCTTTTTGGAAATATATTTGAGGTTTTCTGAAATACATTTGGCCTTTTCTGAAATACATTTGTGTTTTTCTAAAATACTTTTGGATATATTTTCTCTACAGTAACGGTTACTTTAGCCAGTTATAAATCATGACCTAAATTACAATATGACTACTAAAAATAGGTATAGCTTTAATTTAGAAATTAATAAGGCAAAAAAACCCAAAACCCCTGAGCCCATTCATGGAAAATTTATCAACACATTCGTCAACTCTCACCTCTTAAATTCCTTCATCGGAGATCAGATTAAACTGTTCAGTCCAATTTGAATACAATACCTGACAACACTCTTACCACCCCTTCATATGCTCACTACATCAGCTCAACTAACATCGTTCTCCCATCGCGAAACCATATAATAAATAATCCGAATTTTTTTATTATGGTTTATAACTAAACTAAGTGAAAACCCCGTTGGTTCGAAAGTAAAAATCCGGTTTATTCGGTATTCGATAAATCAATATTAAAAAATAAAAACACCTAAAATTATTCCAAAACACCGATTGAAACCGGTTTGGAAAAACCTAGCCAATCGCCCGTCGCATTGGGAACGCTCTGATTTTTACAGGCTGTGTATACCTGCAGCAATCACATTAAATGCTAAATAATCCACTAAGCCAAATACTGAATATATGTAATTTATCGGCAATCGGACTTACCTAAACAAAATCGAAAGTGTTATGGCCAGAGTTGTTGTTTTTCCTAAAATTAAGCTAAGTTAATAAATTTGCTGCTTTCTGCTTAAATGCTAAATTATTCTTCGTTACTTAAATTTTTTAACGATCTGAAAATTATAAGATATTTGCTTCAACAATTAACAACTCCGTAAGAGATACAGCATTTTATTTCTGTTGCTGGAAAAAGTACATCGTATTTCTTTGCTATTGGTTGTGTGTCATTTTATATAACTTTTTCGTGTTTCTTAAGAGCTGGAAACTGCCCCTAACATCTAAAAATCAAGATTTTTTCGAAAGTAGTGTCTATATTTACCCTATAAATGTGTCCACCAGTGTAATTGTTTAATCATTGGGTAAAGCCTGCACAGCTAATTGACATCAAGGCGTTAGTTTTACTGCCTTCGTTATTAACCCTTTTCTAGGAATTGTTGGTAAAAGCCTCTAGAATGTGGGCCGATTTAGTAGAAAAAGCGCGCAAACACGGCAACGCGTGCAGCAAATAACACGCAGACTACATGCCACCCAATTTAATGTTCAATTTAGGTATAAATCGAAACAGATGATTAGCTGTAAAAGAGCCTAAGAGTTCGTCACTCAACACATCGCTGCGAAAACCCGCATACCCAACCCTTGCAAGTGTTGCGCCTTCGGGTGTCTTGTATTTGCAATCCCATCGGTTCAATTAAAGCAAATATCTAGGACAGCTGTCCGACGTTGAAGGCAACATTATTTTTTTCCACCTACAGCGCCTCGATGCCTCCCAGTCATTACTGAGCGAACTATTCACCCACTTTCTGACGATGCCGCCGGTGGCCCAAGGTGAGGGGTGCTATAACTGGTTGCGGACCGAGGAATACCTGGTCTGAGCGCTCTCTGACCAAATGGTCAGATGCCTTGTGACCTGCTATGAAGAGTAAAAAACATAATTTAGTTAAGGCATTAAGCCGATTCGATTTTGTAGCTGACAAGTTAAAATCTATAGTATGTTGGTCTAAAAGCAAAAACAGACGGCAGCGTTAATCCCGATTAACTCGGATCAACGCTGCCGTCTATTTAACCTTTTAGATATTAATTGGACAAGGCTGGAGTAAATCTTTTCTGATATGATCCCCAACAGGTTCTCTATGGGATCCAAAATAATATTTAAAGCCGGCCAGATTAGTACTTGGAACCAACTTTTTACAATACTCGTCCTACTGAACGGCTTACTGACCTGTTGAGGAATAGCATCATAATCACAAGCATCGTACAAAAAAGTTATGAGTAGGCTGAATTATTGAAAAAAGTTGTATCCATTGGTCCTTCCTATTCCGTGTAGGTTGTCGCAACTTTTAACTCTTAAAAGCTCAGACAAGTTAAGTTAAGTTTGTCCAACACATTTAATTGCGACGTTTAATTTCAAATCATTATAAATTTATTTAGATTCACGAATATTTACGAATGTCTTTTTTAAAGTAATTTGCCTAAAACGAACTTCTCTCATTGGCGCTTTCATATATTCAATAATTACATATAGTATTTTGCACCCACCCAGTATAAATCTCGGCCATCAGCACAAAATCTCACATCTGTCATTTTAATAAATTAACCGTATACCTGCATTGATGCGAGTATAACATTTAGGGGATTCCCTTCAACTCGTAAAGTCTTAAACCGTGTAAAACTCGTAAGTTTGCGAGGCTTTTATGGGAATACCCCCTTTGCGAAATGCTGTAAATAGGTGCGTAAAGTGACTGTTGGACAGATAAACCAAGATTTTGTGCAGCAATTTCTGTTTCGTAGTATTTTCCATAACATTTTAACAACAATTAAAAATGCCGAAAATTACCAGAAAACCTAAGTCAATACAGTTAGTGGATGAAATTCATTCATTTTATTCGCGTATTATTTTTTTTATTTTTTTCATTATTTTATCATACATTTTAGTATAAAAATTTCGTCCCCTCGGCAATACTGAGGTTTACGAGGTCGTCTGCGCATCAAATTTGCCTCCTCGTAAATTTACGAGGGGCTCGTAAATAGAGCTCCATACAAATTTTGACAGTTCTTTTACGAGCTTTACGAGGCTTTTACGAGATTAAGGGAAGACCCCTATTGTATTTGCACAAATACAAATACACACATATGTGCAATGCAAATATGCATATTCGATTAAAAGGGAAAAGAAATTCATAAATTTTTAAAAAATTCCTCGCCCCCGAACGCAATAAGGCTAAAAAAATCTAAATCCAATGATGTTATAAGTATTCTTCAGTATTTAGCATACATATTTATTAATGTAAACAGAATTTTTGGCATTTACAATGAAGTTACAAAAGGATAAACAAATGTGACAACGCAGCGCTGCAATGCAAGGCAATAAGTAGCATCATGCAATTGAGTAAGCGACAACGAGGTTGTTGTATGCAACAAAGAGCAAGATGCGCGCGTATAGTATATTGCTGCATGCAACATTTAAATTAACGCAATGTTGCATCTTGTCAATGCAACGACGTAGCAGGTAGTAGGTGACACAAGTGTAAGTGGGAGATGGTTATCAAAATGTTGTTGTGTCATATTGTCGGTTGTAGCAGCATTTATTTCACACATATCTAAATTTTGTGAGTTTTCAAATGCCAAATGATTTTCCTATTTTCGCTTCTCCATAATAAAATAGGCATCTACATACATATGTACATATGTATTTAGTTTGGCCATTTTCACTTTATTGGTTTATAAATGTTTAAGGAACTGTGTCTTTGTCACACATCATTCTCATCAATCAATTCGAAAACTTAACGCTTGCGAAATATTTTATGTAAAAGTATTTATTGCAGGAGCGTGTGCCGCAGCTGTGGGAGGTCTTCAAATACAAGCAGCCATACATATATATACATACGTACATACATACATATGGTTATATCTCTGCGTCCAGACGTAGATTATAGTGTAAACAGAAATTAGGGCTGTCAAAAGCATATTGAATTAATTATGAACTTCTAAGCCCAATTCGGTCATTACTTAAAAGGCATTCACTAAAAACTCAATGTCGTTAACAATTTACCACTGTTTACACTGTACTAGGTGAAATTAACTTTAATGTCTTAAGAATAATTCAATGAGCCATATGCAAATTAAAATTTCAGACCTTTTACTTGATTTATTCAAACAAAATTTAATTAAAAGACATGCAGTTTTCAGAGAAAGCAATTGCTTAGTTTTTATTCATACGGCGCATTGTCTTTTGAAAGTGCACTTTGTGTTAGCAAAAAAAACATATTTTGACATTTCTTGAAACGCTACCAAGGTCAGCATTTCCGCAATGTGAGCTATTCTGCCAATTATGAAGTTTGAATTTCTGATAAACAGATTTTTTAGTACATAATCTTAATATTGTCAATAGTGAACTATTTTTCGATTATAGGGAGAGGAAACAAGAGGCTGTTTACAACTTTGTTGCTGCAAAGGTGGGTGCGACGTTCCAGGTTTGAAATTAAAATTAATAACTTTTGAAAAATATTTTTTTAAATACCCACTGTATAAATGTGTTTATAAATGTAATTTTATTTTTTTTTACGAGTATTTAAAACAAATATTTTGATAAAACAAAAAAATGGAACCCTTTAAGCGCCACGGCCGCTAAGGATTTTTAAAATTTTTTTGCAAAAATTTTGGTAGGTAATTATATGAGTTAATAAAAAATCGAATTTTTTCAAATCATTAACTGATTTAGCTATACTAAATTTTGGCCAAAAATTTGGTGGAATTTCCCATAGCGCATTTTAAAAAAATATAAAAAGAGTAGCAGAAAACTATAAAGAAAATCGTGAACTTAAAATAAAATGTTCCTAATTAATTTTTGTTTTTCGAAATTCAGCATTACACAGTTTAAAACATCAATAAACTTTTTTAGGTGTTTATTAAAAACTAGGGACGGTAATCAACATTTAATCATTATTTTATGGTTTTTATTTTTTTCGCTAAAAATAATAATTATTATTGCGTTTTATTTTTCGCTCAACGGAAATAATTATTATTTGATTTTTATTTTTTCGTTCACAAATAATGATTAAATATTTTAAGACTTTTATTTTCCCCCTCAGAAATAAAAATTATTATTGAGTTTTATTTGTCCACTTAAAAATCATGAAATTTTGACCTGGAAATTTTGGGACTCATTCCTTTTATTAGGTTGTCACTACCTCTGAAAGGAATATGTCGAAAATCACGCTGTTATAGCTTTTGAGTTCTTTGAATGATCATTATTCTTTAAGTGAAAAAATAAAACTCAATAATAATTATTACCTTTGAGCGAAAAAATAAAAATCATTAAATAATCATTATTTTTTATCAAAAAAATAAAAATCAAGTAACAATAATTTGCTTTGGGCGGTAAAATAAAACTCAAGTATTAATTATTATTTTTAATCTTTAATGATTAAACTCGAAAAATAAAAATCATGGTAAATTACGGTAGAACGTACGAACACAAATACATACGTGAGTATAGTTAAGATTCTTTAACGACGTTACAACTTGTTGATTTTTTTTTTTGTTAAAATTTCAAAATTAATTACTTTACACCCCTGTTAAAAACCAGTGTTTCAAAAAAATTTGAAATAAGCTCAGTTTTTATACGGTTTTATAGCTACGCTGTAAAGAAACAAATAAAATTAGAGAGCACCTTCCTATATAAAGGCAAAGAAATATAATATCGGTCAATTTTCAAAGTAAAAACAAACTAGTTTATGCCCTCTTTGTCTGTTGCCGTGAATATTTTCATTTCAGAAGCTTTTGTCTCCATTCGTACTATGTGGCCGAGCCAGCGAAGCCGTTGTACTGTTATTCGTTGCACACTAAAATTCCTGTCGACGGGCATAAGTTCGTACGAACATATTCTACACAAATGGTGATGCTTGCACCTTATTACCTCCCGCCGCCGTACTTCATTAGTGCAGCTTCAGCTGGGTTTTTCGTGGGAGTTCGGGTTCATATTTTTACGTTAAGTTACATCAAGTTCTTCGAGGATGTAAAACGATTATGCGATCAAAGAGGGGATCTCTTTCAACTCACAAAAAAAAATATATATATATTTTTAACGCCTTCATATTGTTCGATGGAAATTCAGTTCAAATACGAATACAATTTTTTTTTTTAATATTTAAAAATTGCCCTAAAGCAATTTCGTATTTTTCTAAAAATCAATTACCTCTAAAAATCACCACCCTCATATTGTAATATGGCTAATATGTCTTTAATAGACGAATTCATAAAATTTACAAGGCAATTTTTATCGAGGAAATTAAGCCAAATGCCGACTGCTGTGCAGGCGGACACTCCAATGACATTTTCGCAGTCTCAGTTGCGTCGACGCGACAAAATGAAGCGAACAGGTACATAGATGACCATAAGTTATTTGCTAGTCGCCATTAGCTGCGAGGCTGTAATGCAAATCGAATGCGGTGGAGAAGAATTGTCGTGGAAAGCTTAGCAGAAATCGCACTAAAAATACTAGAACGGATGGCGAAAAACTCGACCATTCAATGTGTCACATAAAGTGCGTTCGCCAACAAATAGACGTCGATTTTTTTCAATATAAATAAAATATTTCGATTAAATAATTAATTCTCCTTCAATTTATCAATAAACTCGCCCCAAAACGTGAAACGATTTTTCAGTTAACGATTAGCAAAGCGAGTGCACGAACGTATAAAGAAACGCCCTAACATAACGGCCGTGGTCGAGGTACATAACGCGAGTGTTAGATAACCAAAAAAAAAAAAACTAAAATATCCTTTTCAGGTGTGTCAAGAAAAAAATTAAATTGAAAATCAAAACAGAAGCACATTTAGTGTATTTTAGAAATGGGCGACCCAATCTCTTTTTCTGTTGAGGATATGGAGAAGGTACTAAGCGACATCTAGAAAAAATTTTCGCAAAACTTTCAAATTGTATTTTCATCTGTGTAGCGACGCCGCCGCGCCAGCGCTGCTCGAAAGGCTTCGATTGTGCGTCCTCCTTCGCCGCCACAAATAGAATCCGAGTCCTTGGCTGTCATCAATGAAATATTTAACCCAACTTATATAAAACCAGTTACCAAAGGTCCCTATCGCGCTCCCGATGAAGTGTCTGCCGATGACTTTGAAGCTATGAAGGATTTAGATATTAGCAAAGTGGCTGAATTGAAGGAAGTAAAGAAAAACAAAAGTGTTGTTTTTTTTTTTTGTTAATCGAACAAGCAAATTATTTACATCCACATATCTGGTGTGTATAGGTTTTTCTGCTGCTCGACCTGGACAGCGATGGTTTGATATCGAAGGATGATTTACGTTTCACTTTCACAGCGCTTGGCACAGACACACCTGACGAGCAGATCGAAGAAATGTTAAAAGAGGTGAATTAAACAGATTTGAATGATAGCGAGTACATGATTTATGCTTGCCATTTGATTGAAACAAACCAAAAAAAAAAACAACAAACATGCATGTACGAGTGATAGAAAGTGAATAAATTAAGAGTGTCCAAATATGTATGATAAAAAGTTTAAAGTTAAATATGGAAATGTGTACATACAAATATAAACTTTCATATAGGCAAAGGATCCTTTGGATTACGAAGCTTTTATCGAATTGATGAGCCACCGCACCGTGGAGTTGGATCCTGAGGACGTGTTATTGGAAGCCTGGAGTAAATGGGATGATTATGGCACAGGCAAAATAGAGGAGAAAAAGTGAGTAAACGCTGATATACATATTTACTTACATACGTATAAGCTGATTTATACGAACCCACATACGTATTTAATATATAGTTTATTTTATAATTTGTTTTGATTTTGATTGATATTGAACTACAAACTTGAGTATTGGCAAGCGCTGTTAAAACTTAAATTCATTTGCTGTGCGATTCAGTTGTAATTTCCAATAGCGTAAGCGAACCTATCACATACAGGGATCATTACAAAATAGTCAAACGCAATTGCTAAAGATTTGCACGCTTTCACTTACATAAATATATCAGACTCCGAAACCCATCGTAGTTATGACTCTTTCGACATAGTAGGAGTATCTTTATTTCGAAGATTTATATTTGATTATTACAAAATATTTTTTTTTGATTGCTTCGAATCCTTCATGATCTAAATCAGTAATCTGAAAATAACTTTAGAATGAAAGCTTGCCATCAGAATCGTGCGACAAAAGCAAAAAAAACTTCAAAAGACAAGAAAGAATCGATATACTCACTCACAAACTATTATAGTAAAGCTGCGTTTTTGGTTTATCACTCTGACGTCAGGATTNAAACGCTGATATACATATTTACTTACATACGTATAAGCTGATTTATACGAACCCACATACGTATTTAATATATAGTTTATTTTATAATTTGTTTTGATTTTGATTGATATTGAACTACAAACTTGAGTATTGGCAAGCGCTGTTAAAACTTAAATTCATTTGCTATGCGATTCAGTTGTAATTTCCAATAGCGTAAGCGAACCTATCACATACACGGATCATTACAAAATAGTCAAACGCAATTGCTAAAGATTTGTACGCTTTCACTTACATAAATATATCAGACTCCGAAACCCATCGTAGTTA
>NW_016171289.1:0-7184 GCF_001687245.7 Rhagoletis zephyria
TGAAATTGTGTGTAGTCAAACTAGAAACTTTTATTTTTAATTAGAAGGGTCTAAAATATCGTATGCGTGTACCTATGATCAGTATAGTACATATTTTTTGTTTTAATTTTTCGTTAGTTTAATTTTATTTGCCCCTTTATAGTCAATATCGTCGCTTGGCGCGCAATACCTCTTATCTGCCAAATTCAATACCACGTATAAGATAGTCAGAACATTTCATAAAAGAGCAAAAAAACTTATTGCGTTCAAATTCTAATTCTAATTGAACGTGCCAGATACAGCTGCTACTATAATTATTGGCCTTAAATTTGAGAAGTAGGCGCAAGCATTGAGGCAGGGTAACCAAAACTCATTTTTTTTGCTGCGCCACCTCTCTTAGCTTGCTTCACAGGCCTTTCCTTTCAAAATAGCTTAAAAAAAGATTTTTTAAAAACTCAATTTCTTTTTATTTGATATTTCTCTCGCCAACGTCAGATCCGAGTTTCATGAGATTTTCCATATAAAGGGGTTACAGCAGCCACCGTACTGGAACTTTTACCTATCTGTAAGTATATACATATATAATCCTTAGGTACGTGTGTTTGTCAGTGAACTCCTCCTATAAGACCGAAACGATTTTAATGAACTTTTTGTATGTGTTTGTGTGGGTCCCTGTATAATTTAGGTTCTCAACTTAAAACGCCAAGTGGCGCTGAAGTCTAGTTATTACTAAAAAACGTATTTACTATCCAATTTGGCTCATATTCGATAGGGGAAATACTATTGAAAAAAAGAGCGGAAATTTGGCGCTTATGTCGATTTATTGGTAAAAAATCATCGAGCGAAGTCATTCGGAAACACCAAGGATCAAAGTCTAATTACCATCCAGAACAATTGCGGTCCTTACATTTCGGCGACTAAACAAATGCAATTATAAGATACTTAAGGTATTAGATTTCTATAAATCAATGATACTCTCCCATTTTTAAATTACCTCCGACTGTACTATACAGATTCAAGGACGATTCACCATCGCACCGGATCATTGGTGCCGCAAGAACTTCTTCGCGGACATGGCGCTTTCATTAGGTTATTTAAGACAGACCCTCCATGGGTATGCCTTCTGACGACCACAAAACCAAACGTAAACAAGAATTGTTGGTGAAAACGTTGGATCTGGAAATATTCAACAAAAAAAAAGTTTGGGCGGAACGAAGATCGCCGGGTCTGCTAGTTTTTTCATATTTAGACTTTGTGCCAAAACAATAAATTTTTGCTTACAGTGCAATGTGCGCTTCATGTCGTTTTTTGGTTTTGTAGGATCCATTTTTGGTTTGTTTAGAATGGGTTTTCAGTTCTCTTTACCTATTTTTTCGGTTATTCTGAGATCATTTTACGGTTCTTCTGGAACCGTTTTTCGTGTATTTTGGGATGAAGTTTCGGTTCATTCGCGATAACGCTGCCATTATCTCATAAGCACATTCGAAGTGGGTTTTGAATGACAATCTCTTATCTAGCATAATCCACAGTTACTTAACATAGCTCAGCGTAGTGATGCTGTGTTCATCAATTTTTACTATATAGTGACCTCTTCTAACTTTTTCGTTTTTGCTCCGCCAACTCAAGGCCATTTTTCGAAGCCACGATTGTACGGCTTCTATGGCTTTATTGTCTTTGTCGCAAAATTTCGCTTAAGTGTTTCGCAGCAACCACTAAATATTATCTCGGTCACCTTGGCAACTTTAAGGCGAAAACTCTGTCATACATAATATTCCAAAGCAAAGGACCGATCTTAGCGCATTTGGAAATGCAGCTTGAGATTTTCCGAGTTTAAACACTTGCTGAGGCTTCGAAATTCAGCCGTGAGCATCCTAATCTATAAAGGTACCCCGATGTGATCAAGTGCGTCTAGGATTTTTACATAATTCGCCGTATTAAATGTATTTTTAATGTCTACGATTATTACTAAAAAATATTGTTTAGACCTCGGAGTCAACGTGAGCCACTTATTGCATTGCCTGCCAGCTGGGTAACAAAGTTTATTGCGTGATTGGTGATTCGCCCTTTTCGGAATCCAAACTGGTTATCGTATAAAAATACCTTCTTTACCTTGCACCTCGTTTTTCAGAGGGTTGCATATATGTAACAAGTTAAGGGACTTTCCCCCCGAGCTGACCAGGCATATGTTTGCTGGTTGCGTTGGAGTTTAGCGGAGTTTAGGCAGCCATGCCAGCATTTGCCTCTTCCATACATGTGTGTCTTGATATGTTTACGCATATACAGTAAAACTATATCCAATCAATTTGTATGACTAAATTCAAAAGGGCACTTTCTAATTGGTATCCAATAAAATACTCCCCTTTCTTTTCAGATATGCGCCCACTCATCTCCGCGGGGACATATCAACCACACCAAATAAATATATCTACCAATGAACATTTGTTGTACATGTATGACAACTACATCCTTGAGGAATAACGCGGTTAATTCATATTGACACCTACTGTCAGTGATGCTGTCAAATCAACACTGACAGGCGAGCAAAGAGTTTTTGGGTGAGGCGTCTATGAATTAACGTTAATTAAAAGGTAAATAAATAGCAAACCAAGCAAATGTCAAAGTCAAAAAGAAAAAATAATCATTAGTAATCAAAAGCAAAGAAGAAATACATATATTAAATGGATAGACAATTCAGGGGAATGCCACAATTTTCTAGCGCAATTGGTAAACTATTCTTTTTTGTCTCTAATGTTTTGTTATTGCTGGCAATTGTGCGATTCCGGGTAATTTTAGTTGGGCATGCCACTCTGTCAGTTGGCGCACGTGCCTTGGCTTTTATACATATCTATGTATGTATGTATGTATGTATGTATGTATGTATGTATATATAACTGACAACTGACACAAACGAATTGAATGCCAAGATGCAGTACAACTACAATGGTAACAAGAAATGGTTTTTTAATTGTTGTTGTACACAGCATGCAGAAGCGTTTCTTGCTATTTATTGCCTTGTTTGCTTATATTTTCTGCCTTTTTTGAGCAGGAACGTAATGTCAATGACAGCACATGACAGTTGCAATGAAAACCAGCCATCATCGGCGCTGACATCTCACATGTACCGACGCCTTTCCCTTGCATGCGTGCGTCATTATATTCAACACAAAAGAAATCAAAACCGATGTGGCCGCCCTGTAGTATGCAAATGTACGCGTAATTATGTGGTGATTTTCTTAGCATTTTCTTCACTCAAACATACCCTGCAGCAAACCAAACTGGTTCAGAACTTGCGCTGAGCTACCCTGCAAAGGGTTGCGGTACTAGTTCTTCATCTATCCCAAATCAATGCTTTCAACTGTCTTTTTTAACACGGCGATGTTCTACGAAGTGACAATTGTCGCCCTCTGCTGAACTTTTGAACTTGTTCTGAGCCGACTCTGGCTTGGAGAGTTCTTAGACAGTTTATATAACAATGGTTCCTAGATAGATCAAAAAGAGTCACCTCCGGGCTAGAACAAATGTGGTTAGTTTTGAGCTGGTTCCAAAAAGTATAGTACAGGGCCTTTTTCTTATATATTGTAATTATAAAAGCACGCATATAATTTTTAAGTAAAAAATACTTAATTTTATTTTTAAATACTTAGCTATTAGGTTTGCACTAATTAGCTTTTTGAGGTAAATTGTGCTTTAAAATTAGGAATATAAAGTGTCGGTTATTCCCAAGAATGATAGAATACAAGATTGCGCCGATCAGAGAGGATTTTTGAGAATAACTTTTGTGTGACGTCACACTGGTGCAATTGCGAGAGAGAAATGCCAAAACGTGAGCAAGAATGGAAGAAGAAGAAAAAATGTTGCAAGGAAAACGTAAACAAGTTGCACAAGTGTGACGTCATGCACACCACGATTCTGTCAAATTCGTTAAGAGAGGAATAGCGGTCCGAGATCGGCGCAACCTTTGTATTCTCTCAATCGTGGGTTATTCCTTTATTTTCTAAAACCTTTATTCTTAAAAATAATTTATATTTGTTTATATATAAAAATAATAAATTGATTAAAAAATTTAAATTTGAAGACAGTTTTTCGAGTTCTATCAAGGTTGCAAAAATTTTAGATAATCGTTAATTTCTTCATGATCCAATGATCGGATTTAACAAGTACTTTTTGGCAAAAAAAAAAACCGACTTAAAAAAAATATATATATATCTATATATTTCATGATCCAATGATCGGATTTAACAAGTACTTTTTGGCAAAAAAAAAAACCGACTTAAAAAAAATATATATATATCTATATATTTCATGATCCAATGATCGGATCGAAACCAAATTAGTATGGGACCACCTCTGAGACACTACCTTTCTATTGCAAAAAGAATTATTGAAATCGGTTGACGTGGTGCAAAGTTATGTGGTAACATACATAAAAAAAAAAAACAAAAAAAAAAGATTCCGACGAACTGATAACCTCCTCCTTTTTTGGAAGTCGGTTAAAAATGATTTAGTGAGGTGACACATTTCCTTTAAAAAAAAAGAATTATAAAAATCGGGTAACGTGGTCCAAAGTTATGCGGTAACATACATAAAAAAATGTTCCGACGAACTGATAACCTTCTCCTTCTTGTGAAGTGGGTTGAAAATATCGTAAATTAAAAAAATCACTGCATAACTACATATTTCGGTTCGGCCCAGTGATAGGTATATTTACGTATGTACAGTATCGGTTATATCAAAAGCACCTCCATTTCAAAGTGAGCTTGTTTACCACTTTTGTTATATTTTTTTTAATCTGATTAGAAGGTCGAAAATTTTGATGAAAAATCGTTGATTTTTCCTTTGTTTTGTATAAAGCTTGAAAACTGGGTTTATGTGATTTTGTCTCAAGCATGATCAATTTTTTATAAAATAATAACAAACAAATTTTAGCTCTCAATATATTGTGAATACCTAAAAAAAAGATATGGTACACGGAGACTTTTGCTGTTAAGTGTAACTTAACTGTTATATTTTGCACTAAATTTTATGCGTATGCATACCTACATATATGTATTAAAATGGCATTAATGTTTGCAATAACGACTTTTTTGGAAATTTTTTAGCCTTTGCCCCATAAACTAGGGAATTGCATATTAAAAATAAACGAAAACAGTTTGCCAGTAGTTTTAGGGTCTAAGAAAATCGAAAAAACATAGTATGGTATGTTTGCACATCTTTTATCAGCTTTCACATGGCCCGGATGAGTAACATTGATCACAAAGCAACTAGCACCACATGAGTTTCAATCGTCCAGCTCTGCATCCCTTTTGCAGTTCTGAAATTTGTAGGGCGCAACTAGCGTTTTGCCAGACTGTCTCTATATTTTGCTACAGGGTAAGAAATGCATTTATAGCTGCGCCTCGTACACACACACACACACACACACACACACACACATACCTATGCATGTAAACACAAACATACGCTTTTATAAGTGCATTTCCCATACGCATGTACATACATAGGTGAAGTGGAGTGTGGCGAGGTGTGATGAGATGCGGTGTGCCACATATTGTTGTTATTGCTGTTGCAGTGCTGGGTCTTAGTGGCCCGTAATGCACAGCAGGTAGCCGCTTGAATAGAGCATCGATAGCACGTTAATAGACACGCGCCTGCAGTGCCGTCACGGCCAACCAAAATAAGCAAACGCGCGCGTATTTACACACAAACTTACTGACATATGTCTGAGAACATTGGTTGCATTACATTACAGATTTTGTGGCACGGCTTTTTTTTGCCTTTCTGTTAGATAGGTAAAAACAAAGTCACTACTCTGCCCGCTCTGGTCGTCTTAAATTAGATACCCTATTAGTTTCCTCCTACAATGTTAAGCGGCGAGAAAAAACAATAAAAATAACTACATGAAAATTTTGTGTGGAAGCGTTGTTGTTATTGTACCAGTTGCATCGTTTTGCTGGTGGGCTCACGCCAGCTCGCACACCAAAATGCAATGAAGATTGTCGAGTTCATTTCATAGCAGTGAAACTAATGACCAAGACGCAAACTATTACAACAATGCGTTAATTTTTTCAGTTATGTTGTTGTAATAATACATTCATTTGCCATGCATCCAGCGTATCTAGCATTGCACCTATATACCTACATACATAATTCCTACACAGTATTTTTTAGCGGTTATTCAATATTTTCTCTGTTGTTTATTAGCCATTATGCATGCTGATTTTTGATGACGTTTCGTTGTGGTGACTTTGATTGTTTTTGAATTTTCTCTTACTTTTTAATGATATGATTTTTTTAGCCCACCCATAATGCGTGTCTGTGCGGAAGTATTACGTGGGAATACCAAAGCAGACAGTGTGTATGCTCGTTTTAATTTGAAAAATCAGTAAGCAAACTTCGCCGAGGCCAACAAATTGTCGAATTTTTAAGATGGCTTCAAAACTGACGCAGGGTATGTATCTGGAGTAAATATCGAAAGTCTTGCGGATAATCTTCACTTTTCTCTTAGGGAACATGCCTCGTTATCTCAAGCCGACTAGTTCGGTAATGCAAGTCTTGGCTAAATAATGTTAGCAAATGTAATGAAATTTTTTTAATTTGAGCACCCAGCCACCAGTACTAGTGGGTATGCCGCTACACTTTCACGACTATACCCATGTGCGTGACGTGGTATTCAATCCGAATGGATAAAAAGATGTAGTTCGGTTTAAGGGGTCGCTGAAGTACGCAGCGTGAAGGCATGCTTCCTGTATTTTTAACGTGCACACACTTCGATGTGCGCCTAAAAATGCAAAGACCCCTTAGCTCCGAAAAGCTGCAATCACAACAGACAGCTACTGGACTCTCGCACCCGCTCTCAGAGTGCGCTCTTCAACCAACCGACATATGCGAGCAGTGGAACCAAATTTTCCACTGATTAGGTACGGCCGCCTAAGAAATAGTCGGATTTCAGTGAGCGCGAAATAACAGCTTGTGTCAAGAAGCTGCAGAGTAAAATAGATGCCGCCTACAGGGCCACGCTGCGAATGGGCGCAACGCGAGCTATGTGAGACCAATATGGGTAACTATAGAGAGGGGCGAGACGTAGTTTGCACATTAAGAAGAGAGGGGCTGAAATACGTGAATGCGAAGACCTTGAAACGCTGTCCGACAGGAGAAGCGCCAAAGATTTTTATCACAGAGTTAGGCGACTTACTGAAGGTTTCAAA
>NW_016171289.1:10632-14649 GCF_001687245.7 Rhagoletis zephyria
AGATCTACGCTATAGAGAAGGCAGATTGTCTCTTACTCAATTGCAATAGGATCTAAGATAATGAAGTCTGTGATTTTATGAAAATGTTTCACCACATGACATCGCTGAGGCGTATCTACGTCAGTCATTGCTAGGTTCCCGGGCATAGTAATATAGAATGGAACGGGTACTATGATGAGATGACCAGATGCGGTCATCAGATTCGTGACCACGTTGAAAAATTTAATACACCACAGCCGTTACTAATGACTTGCGGAACAAGCGGGACGTTTGTGAGGTCTCAAGATTGTTATGGTCATGCGGCTTAATAGGAAAAAGACAGAAGACCCTCTGTAACTTAATAAATTTGCAGTAAGATACCTTTTCGAAAAATACCCTCCGCACTTGGATGACGCTCCTTCGGAGAAGTCGGCCGTTCGGAGTCGGCGTAAAACTGTAGGTCCCTCCGCTTTGTGTGACGACATCAAGGCGCACGCCACAAGTCGGAGGAGAAGCTCGGCCAAACACTAATATATGTGTAAGCGCCAATCTATTATTATTATTAGTATTAAACAACTTGCAAAGTAAAATATATGTAGAAACGACTGTTATTTGAAACTGTATGCAATCTATAAACTTAAGACTTTTTTTGGAACCCTTGAGGTTTGTTAAACACAAACTGTGGCCTAAAAGTTAATATGCCAAACTCAATTAGCTAGCTGGAGCAATAATGTATAACCAACTAAGATTTTTATGAAACACTAAAACAAAAACTAAATTCGATTTAATGGGAAAAATTAATACTAATGACAGTTGTGATGGTAATTTATGTGCCAAAAATGCCAAAGGAACAAGCACAAATATTTAATAATTTACCTACATACATACATATACTTGAGTGAATGCATGCTTGTAGCAGTGCAACCACTAGGCAATGCATAGATGGGCGGGGGATACTGTGTTTTGTCAGGCGTAGCTTAATTTACAGTAACTCAGTTTGCTAAGAGTTAAATTGTATGCTGTTGTGTGGCTTTGAATTTTTACGATTAAATTTAGTAAATATTTTTTTTTTTCATATTTTGGTTATCGTATGTTGTATTTATTTATGTATAGTACATAAAATCTACTGGCAACCAATTAATGTTAGACAATCTTTTTTGGAAATAGCGTTCAATTTATTGAAATCAGTTCAAAGTAAACCAAGTCAAACACGTGAAACTAAAATATTTTTAGTATCGCTAGTTTAATATTTATATTTAAAGCAGGGATCACACGATTTGTACATTTGTACACAAAATGCCAAATTTAGATTTGTCCACATTTGCGCATTTGGATAGCGATGTACAAATGATTTGTCTTGCGTTCAGACGATTTGGCTGCCAAAGATCCAAAT
The DNA here is from genome assembly GCF_001687245.7 of Rhagoletis zephyria. Lineage (NCBI taxonomy): Eukaryota > Metazoa > Arthropoda > Insecta > Diptera > Tephritidae > Rhagoletis > Rhagoletis zephyria. The sequence goes on from NW_016171289.1 coordinate 12,005, forward strand.
GATTTGGCACACATTTGCGCACAGCAGTAAAGTGACAAATATTGTCCACATTCATTCACACGATTTAACCATTTGGTCATAAATACTTAAACAGCTGATCCGGTGTCAACCATACTTTTGCATTTATGATTTCGTGAGATTTGAAGTGAAATAAACAAAAATAATATATACGCACAGGTACTCAGAATTTTGAATACACCCTCAAAATCTGGGCTAAAAAAAACGCATTTTTCATAGGTTGAAGCATATACTTGCTCGTAACTTTATTTCGGTTTGCCCGATGAAAAATACTTACATATGCCATTTAAGAGAAAACATTTCGTTGTTTACAGCCATTTATTAATGGTAATTTGTCTTGAGAATGGCCACCCCATGTATGTATGAAGTCTACCACATATTCGCGTTTTTTAGTAGTTCTATTTTTGCTCAACATAATTTTTTTAATTTTAAGAGCAAACATTGTCCAACACTAAACACTAACAACAGGCAGAATGGGAGGATAAAATAAACTGTAAAATATTAAATTTTCTCAATATTACATTTTTCGACATTAAACGTGATTTTATTGTGTTAAATTGCAAAATATATGATTTTTAAAAAGAATTAATGAAAATGAAAATAATAAAAACCGGCGATTTTTGTGAAAGGATTAGCAAATTTCAGTGCATTTAAAATTTCTAAAGCGTTGTTTACTTTTACTTGAGAATTGTCAAAATCGGCAAATCCCAAGTAGCATTACTGGAACGAGCCACATTTGTTCGCTACATCGTGATGTGATAAAAAGAAAAGCTGGCAGCACTCCGCAAGGTTGCAGAAATCTTTCAAAATATGTTCGAAACTGTCAAGGAAAAAATTGCCAAAACTCAACGCAATTTTTATCAATTTCAATCTTGCACTTTATTAAACTAAAATTAATATTGTTTTAGATTCTAATTAAAATGTTTGCAATTTAGGTGAAACCTTGCAAATTTTTTTTAATTTTTGTACAAAGTTTGATCCAAAAGCTGAGATCTACCACATTTTTTTGAAATCTACCACATTTTTTTCCAGATTCTACCACACAATTTTTTTTTGAGTCCGATCACTGATTCCTTTGCCATTTTTTAAGCAAAGCGAAATGTCTTATCTTAAATCACATACATATATACGTATTTTTCACCGGGTAAACAGAAATAAAGTTGCGAGCAAGTATACCTGTGCGTCACCCTTTGAAAAACGCGGTTTTTGACCTTAAGCCAGATTTTGAAGGTGTATTTAAAATTCTGAGTATCCAGATTTTACTGCTTGAATAGACCTACAACAAGTGTGAACCTCGAAAAAACTATATAAATTTTTTTTGTCACACAGTGTAATTTAGGTCGTCTTTAATAATCTGTATATCGTCGTTTAACGTACAAAACCGCGTATCAACAGAAAGGCAAAACTGCGTACGTGAGGTTGCAAAAATTATTTTCTAGAGAGTAAAAACACTCATATTTCAAAATGACTCTCTTTTTTATAAAGCAATCGCATTTCTGGATAGTAACTATATTTCAGGGCGAATGGATAAGGATTTAGCCAACAGCTTCTGTAAGCAAATCCAATTTTTGGCAGCAAATGTCAGTTACGCGATTTTGCAGAATGACGATACACGGTTTTGTACTTTATACGACGATATGCATGTATGTATTTGTGTATAGCCAGCAAAAACTGCGGAAAGAGATCCGAAAACTGAAAGAAAGGTGAATAGTAAAGTGCCACGAAGGGTTGCGAAACAAATACTTTTCCGGTTGGTCTTCTGAAATTTCTCATTCTGAACTTCACATATGCTTTTTCATAGTTAATTTTACTCAGAAATTAATTATACTTTTATAAATACTTTTTAATATGTTCGTCTGCCGGCATAAGAACGTGGGACCTCATGAAAGCTTAAAAATAGTCGCACACTTCTCTGCAAACTCAGCTACAGTCGAATACGTATATGTACATGTTTCAAATGTTCAGTTTCAGGAAATACTTTAAAATTATTGTTTTCAAATAACGTGAGATTTTTCGGTAGTTTTCGGATACGAATATTATATTAAATATTAAAATTTTGCCAAAATTGGAAAATACAAATGTTCACAAGCACGAAGGCAATACCGCTCAACAATATTTGTATATTTGTCACTGTCATTTGTCATCAAGTGGCAAATTAGATATTTGGTCATTTGCTTAATTTTTATTTGGCTTATGTAGCAGCATTGCGTTCACACGATTTGGCCACCAGGGTTGTTTTTCATTTGCCGACAGAAGGCAAAAATTTGGCTTTTCTGATAAATGACAAATGTAATTTAGCGTTCACATGATTTGTCTACGAATTTGACAAATTTTTAGCCAAATGTACAAATCGTGTGATCCCAGCTTAAGTGTCAAGTTATCACTAAGCAGCCATAAAAGGTTTGGTTATTTAGATTAAGGATTATCCCCTCAATTACTAGAACATGTAAAAAAAAGCGTTGTCACATTTTTCCTTCAAAAATATCCAGAACTTCTAAACAATGTTGTGATAAATGCAATAGTAATATTTGCTCTCAATACTGTGTAAAAAAATTATTTGTAATACCCGAAAATAAATAACATAAAAATTAAAATATGGAAGTACATAATACAAGTAGTTATATATT
>NW_016171290.1:0-14648 GCF_001687245.7 Rhagoletis zephyria
TTGACTGCATTACCAACGTATCTATCATCGCCATGACAAGAAGTAGTAAATTTTTTTTGTAATACAAATTTCCGGTTACAAAATTATCGGTAACGTGCATAATAAGCCTGTTTTAGCGAGTACTGAAAAACATTTCAGAATATCCTTCATTTGAATTGATCTTTTGAGAAATTTTATTTAAAAATTTGCTACTATGCGATGGTTGCGAGTAGAGATTAGAGTAAGCAATGAGCCTTATTAAAAAAAAATATATATATATTTTTTTTTTATATATATTTGCGTAACTTTAAAAAGTTAACATATTCATAACATTTTCATAGTTATACAGCCTTACAAATCAATGTTATAGTTTTATGAATTTGGTTGCAAAAGTGAGTCTAGGATTTTGTTGAATACGTATGCTTGAAAAACTATACTTTCTTTAACCGACTTCACAAAAAAGAGAAAGGTTATCAATTCGTCTTGTGTACATGTTTATTTATAAACGTATGTGTTCCTATTCTTTCGTACGTGTTTATTGATATATCTGTACTGTAGTGTTTTCGGACGGTACTAGCTCTTACTGCCAATATAGGAGTATTACATATATGATTTTACCGCATAACTTTGGACCTCGAAACCCGATTTTTATAAATCTCTTTTTGAAGGAAAGATGGTCTCATATTAATTTGGTTTAAATCCGATCATCGGATCATGAAGAAATAAACGATAATCTTAAATATTTATATGAGAATTGAAGTCGGCTTTGTTTTTTACTTAAAAATTACTTTTTTTTTACTTTTGTACCAAATTGATAGTTCAGCGTTTTGAGATGTTCGATTTTCTAGCTAAAAAAATAATAATTTGCCACAGATTTTAAGACACAATTTTCTTTTATAGAGCAAGTCGGATGCTAACAACAACAGCATGCCAAATTTAAATGCACAGAATTCCAATCCAAATGCTAACAATGGTATACATAGTGCTTCACATTCGTCTTCCGCTGCCCAGAATCAACATTTCATTAGTAGTGGATCGGGCAGCGGCGTCAATAGTGGTTCCGGCAAGGGTGGTCACATGCATAGACGCTTTCCGGCGCGCTATTTTAACAGCAACAAGGAGCGACCGCTGTTTTTGCGCAACCAAAGCAACAACAATAACAATAGCACCACAAACAACAGTAACACATCTGCTGGGCAGAATCTAAATAATCATAATCAAAATGATTATAACAACAATAATTCTCATATTGGTGGAGGTGTAAACTGTAAGTTTACTAATACACAAAAGACTAATAACGTTGGACAAAATAGCTCGAACCGTAGTGCTACGCCAAATTCGTCACACAGTCATACATCGTTACAAAATACAAAATCAATGAATACAAACATCGGAAGTGGTGGCATTAGCAGTAGTGCTACTGCTTCGCTTGCAGTTTCTGTTGCGGAGCATGGTATGCCATCGCCGCATGTAAACTCTGACAATCCTACGAGTGGAAATGGAGCGCACAACGGAACTAATGCCGGGAAAATGCCAACACAGGTGAGCATGGTGTATGATGTGCTTCGATTTTATACAGATTTTTTTTATTTATGTTTTATTATCATTATTATTTTTTTCAGACGGCACTCTCACCTTACCAAGCGCCTCATGCGAACGCCATGGTGACTGCCGCTTATAGCCCATATGGTGAGTTTAACGGTGATTCGCCAATGTCCATTGTCCAGCCAACCACGGCTGCTGGAGGCGGCATTTTCCTACATATGCCGATGCCAGCGCCTGCACATTCTTTTGGTATTTACGCACCGCCCCCACCACCACCACCCACTACCATGGGTATGCACCCGACGCCTACATCAACATCAACGTCATGCACGGCTTTATCTTATCCGCCACCACCTAATGGTGGACCAAGTCCACAATTCATTGCGTCACCATCAGATGCAGTAAATACCATTAATATGACACTACACAGACCATCCTCGAACGGTTTCTATCCAACGGCAGCTGAGCTGTCAGCCGCTGAGGCAGTTGGTGCGATACACGGCAGCGACGGATTACAATTTCAATGTATACCGTACGCTGGTGGAGCACCACCTCCACCGATGCCATTTTATTACGCACCTGGCACAGCTGTATCGGCTGGCGGTCTACATATAAATGGTATTGCAACGGTACCGCAACCGTCGTCACAGGCTGCAGCAGGTACTGCTGGTGGCGGCGGCGGTGGTGCCTGTGCGAATACAGGCATGCCAAATGGACCGGTGGGACCACAGGTATGTAACGTTTGTTTCCGAGTCATAAAGTTCTTAAGCGTAAAAAAAATGTTGCTATGTTAATAAATGTTTGAAATATTTTCTTTATTTTTTCAGGGGTATTGGTGCCAACCGCCGCCAAATGCTTTGCTACCTTTGCCCAAATCCGCGCCTCAAATTAATGGTGCTGGCGGCAGCGGCAATAATACACCTAATGTGAATGTAAACACCACAAGTAACCGATCACGTGACAACAAATAAGAACATAATTTTTATTTAAAAGACATCAGGTAATCTTTTAAATACTACTTAAAGTATTGTACGTATTAACTCGACAAATTTCTTTACTTCACTATAAAAAAAGATGAAGGGTGCGAAGCAAGTGCGGTATAACTTATGTATAGCAAAAATAAGCTATAATCGGTGAACTCACAATGTTTTTTTGTGGCTTCGATCGAAAATGAGATCTTTTTTATTCAAATTTTAATTACAATTCGTAGGAATTTCCCTTTAGCGCGAATTTTGCTTTGCTCACAAATCAAGATCGATTAAATATGTATGCATCATGCGTTAGTATTATTTATAGGCTATGAATATTTTCGTATTTTGCCATTTTTTTATAAAAAAAAAGTACTAGCCAGTATAATAATGTCATTGTTAAGGCGTCGCTAACGCATTTTTATTCGATGTCCATTCGTAACAGTTTTGTTTTTGAAGCTTAATATTTAAAAATATTTGTAATAATAAATATTTTATGTATGTATACATATACTAAATTGCACACATACACAACAAAACTTATTTATTACTCAAATCAACCACTTCTCAAAACTTTACCTAAATTACGCAAACCATTTCATATTTAAATATTGCTATTAATTTTTAACAAAGTTATTTAGACTAATATCGTTTATCGTAAACTCGTTTTTTACCTCACACAAATATGCCTTTAAAAAGTATGTAGTTTTTAAGCTCCATTTGCTTAGCATATTCAATAATTATATGTCCAGCAATTCATTATTTTTTATTATACTTAACAACCAATGCAATCGCATAATTGTTAACGGTACAATTTTTGCCACCCATTTACATTTGTCTTAAAAAATTCTTTGGCAATTTACAAAGTCATATTCTATTTAAAATTTGTTTGCAAACTGCTTACCTTTTATTCATTTCAAATTTCAATATTACCCATACACACACCATCATAATCTAATTATGTTAGCTATAGTTTTATTGATAGATTTTAACATTTTGTAATATATTAAATCATAAAAAAAAATCATAAAAAAACTAAAAAAAAAAATAAAAAAATCCACGTTTTAGTACGTAAGCAAAGCCAATCCACTGGACTTTTAAATTCTCACCGTCAATCTTGATTGAATGCATTAATGTAGCTCCTTTGGCCAGCTTTTGCTATATTTGGTTTGTTCAGTTGTAACGAATTCATTATTTTGAGTATGAGGTCAATGAAGCTCTGTGAATTTCCTGTATGTTCACGCTTCATTCGTTTCATTGCCTCCAGCGCTGTTTTATCCTCAAATTCCAAATCGGCGAAGTGTGTTTGTTGGGCAGGTTTTATGTCTGTTATAGCAGCTGTTATGGGCTGTAAATGAGGGGAAAAAATTGTTCAAAGAGAAAGATCGGGCGCATGTTTTTGCTTGAAATGACTTAAAACCATCTAATAATTGAGCTATTTGCAGACGTAAGTAAACATACTGTTGTTGTTGTTGTAGCAGCATACAAATTCCCCAAAGACTTTTTGGGGAGTGTTGCTGGAGTGACAGTCCTTGGCCAGATATAAATCTGGGTCGTTCCGATTACGTAGACCCGACTGTCGTGGGAACATACTTATTATGTACACCGATTTAATGCCAAACGTCATCTCTGTGGTCATAAGCAATAATCGCCTAAGTCGAAAAACCTGAATTCGATAAAAAAAAACGCTTTAAAGATTTGGATTGTAATGTTATCCTTATGGGGAAACCAAAACATTTTAATCAATAACTTTTTAAATAGCGTAGCTAACGAGATGGGAGTTTCACATACACATAGAATAGTAGTTGCAGAAAACGATAGCTTATATAACTCAATTCTTTGTTAAGTCGAATTAGGCGGTTATTGCTGCTTATGACCACAGATCTCTCTATTAAAGAATTTGCTATAGGAATTAGCCGAAAAGCCTTTTCAAGAGCTGTAAACGTCTGTTTATTATAATGATACCTTGTTTACGTCTATAGGTTATATGTGTGTAGTAAGGTAACCCAATAGAAGATTTCGGTATTAACTCGATTACGGCATATTGCAATATGGAGGTATCCTTTTCTTGAAAATTTGTTTATGGTTACTAGATAAAAGACGCCTAAATTACCCCAAAATACTGAGTCTTATTTTAAGAAAAAAAAATTCTTACGACTTTCGAGACATCAGCCTATTGGCAACAGTTCTCCATTTTATCTAATAAACAGAAACAAATTTTCAAGAAAATTAAAAATTATGTTTTTGAGAAAATTGAGTCTTTTGATTTCTCCAAAACCGGCCGCCATTTTTTTAATTAAAAAAGTATTCAAATTTTCAAGTATGGCAAATATAGAGCATTAAAAACACTTCTACAATCAAAAAACCGAATTAAAAAATATTGATTTTTAACAAAACTAGAAAGACATGAAAAAAATTGTCAGCCGTTTTTCTCTAAAACCACACTTTGCTTTAAAATTTTCAGATGCTCGTAACTCAGCGAACTTGTTTTTTTTTTTGCAAAACAAAATAAAACTTGTTTCTTTATTTGTCCTAAAAAATATGAAAGTCGTATTAAACTTGATTTCGAATTTTGAACCCATTCACCCAGCATGAATTGAAATAGAATCAGCCACGAGTAGTCCACTTGCAAACAGCGTTGAAAAAATTTTAATGTAATAAATTTCCGCCACAATCACTTGGAAAAAAAACAAATATTTTAAAAGCAAGCTTAGCAAGGTTTACCAAATATATCGACTCGTGCGCCATCTACCGGCAAAAATTTTAGTGGAGTTATTCCCTTTCATATAGTTAATACACGTTCTGCGTCACCTATCGGATTAACACATCTTTCGAATTACATTGCCATCGGTTTCTCAGCCAACTGTGAAGTTTCACGTCTCTGGGTCATCGGGAAGTTTGTCAAAAATTGATTGCAAGATTTGGCCCTAACCATATATGTAATATGTAATTCTATATTGGCTGTAAGCGAGCCAGTCTAGTACCGTTTTTGTGTATGTGTTGTGTACATGTTTATTTATAAACGTATGTGTTCCATTTCTTTCGTACGTGTTTATTGATATATCTTTACTGTAATGTTTTCGGACGGTACTAGCTCTTACTGCCAATATAGGAGTATTACATACACTGTTGGCCAATAAAATAGCACCCCCAATTTCAAAGTAATATTGTTTCCCACTCGTGTTTATTTTTTAGGAATTGTCAATTAAAATACAGTTCATTCTCTAACAAAACCCCATATAAATTCAAGTTGGAAAATTTTGTAAAAGACTACTAAAAAATGCCACAAAATTTCACCTAAATTTAAAACTTTTTTCTCATAAGTGTTAGAATTTTGAGTACGCAGTTTTATAGCCCATTCAATTTTAGTCGTAACAATATGTAAGTTTCAAGTGGCTAAAAATCACCGTTGATTTTTTAGATTTTTTTTTTCGGCGGTGTTGCGGGTTTCTTTCATATAAAAATAAATTGTGTTTATTCGTTATATGGAAGCAAACGCGAAAGAAATTCTAAAAAATCAACGGCAATTTTTAGCCACTTGAAACATGCACATTGTTAGAACGAAATTGAATGGGCTATAAGTCGATGTACTCAAAAAAATTGTAACACTTCTGAAAGAAAAGTTTGAAATGTAGGTGAAAATTTGTTGCATTTTTATCAGGGACGTGAACCGGATGAAAAATTTGGTCGGTTCGGTTCAGCGGTTCGAACCGTTGTTGCACTTTTGGATTGGTTCGTCAAAGCGGTTTTTTTGGTCTTTGAACCGGGGTTTCGGTTCGGTTCAACGGTTCAAAAAACAAAAAAATAACGCGCAAATTTACGTGTCCAGTGTCAAGTGCAACAACGCGCAAGGTTAAGAGTCAAGTGAGATGGGATGCCTTTACATTTGATATTGTCACATGGTAAAAAAACATGGTAGGTATTACCATGTTTAACAAAAAGAAAAAAAAGTGGGTACATTTATCTATTGAAAATTGGTTGAAACGAACGTTTAAACCTTTAAAGAAAGTGGTTCGGTTTTCGGTTCGGATCAAACATTTGTGAAAAATTTCGGTTCGGTTAATGGTTCAGTTAATTAATAGAAAAAAGCGGTTTTCCGGTTCAAAACCGGTTCGATTCAAAACCGGTTCACGTCCTTGATTTTTATAGTCTTTTACAAAGTTTAAAACTTGGGTTCATATGGGTTTTATTAGAGAATGAACTGTATTTTAATTGAAAATTCCTAAATATAAATAAATAAACGTGAGTGTGAAACAATATCACTTTGAAATGGGGGTGCTATAGATATGGCCAATACTGTATATATCTTATTTCTAAATTGTCAAGCTGGTACAATTTATAAAATCTACAGTTTATTAGCTTTACCAAATACCTAATATTTAAAAAATCTACTAAATAATTATAAAGTTGTAAAATACAGGTATATTTATCGTAAAATTTTGAGGAGGAAACTAAAGCACATTCTATGTAAATGTTTCTACATGTTTCTATGGTGTAACATCAAAACAAAACGATGCTTTCCATTTTAAAATTCGTCTAACATATTGTATTTCGTAGTATTTAGTCTATTTGCATATTTCTAGGGCTTGATAGCGAGAACTCGAACACTTTCTCAAATACGGGTCACCCTAATGTAGTATACTAGAATTCACAAACAATACAAATTTGTATGTGGAAAAAGGCGAACCTTGAAAACTGCATTCAGTGCAATCAAGCCGAAAATTGCAACAACTGCAATATGCTTCATGGTTTCCGCCAACCTAGAGAGCAGTGCGCTTATTGAGTCAAATTTAAGTATGGCACTGTTTGGGTTGCTACCTTCTTGTCTGCTGTTCTTTGCTCGATTTTCTTCAATTTAATTTTGTACTTCCAGTTGACTTTGAACTTGTAATACTTTTAATACATAAATGCCGTTTTTGGGTTTTTTTATGCATCAGAGCAGCTGATTTTTATTTGCACCTTTTTTATCGTTATTTTATGTTTAGCCGAATTTTCGCGCGCGCGTTTAAGGTTCTACAACTTGACTGAGTTTATTTTGCTACTGTTTGTGTTAGCGTTTTTATCACTTTCTGTGTCAAATAAGCTTAGCATTTTTTTTTTTATATCTTTTTACTATATTGCAGGTTTGACCCAGATTTGTGAGGGTTTATTGGTATGTTTGTTGTTTTATTATAGTAATTTTTGCTTGCAGCAAGTATGTACATACATATGCTTTGATCGAGGAAACTTGGGAGTTGCCTATTGCGTGCAATTTAACTGCAATGGGTTGTGATTTTGCTGCTTTATGAACGTGTATGTACAGTGGCGAGCAAAAGTATCAAAATTGCTATTTTTTTTTAATATTAATATGTTAAAAAAAAATAACAATTTTGGCACTTGCTTCCCACTGTATGCCAGCGTCAAGAATATGCATACCCTGACGTTTTTACGATTTTATTTATTTATATTTTCCATATAAAATTTTTCTAATTTCATGTAGAACTCGGCGGAAAATTGCCAGAAATTCCAAGAAATTTTCAAGCTTTGTTGCCCATTAAATTTTTGAATAATAATGCAAGTTTCAAGCTGCTAAAAACCGCTTAGCCTAGTCAAGTTAGCTCAATAAACAGGGATAAAGCTGAAAATTGGTATGAGTGTTGCGAACACCATTATGAATGAATTGTCCAAAGTCTCCATCGATCCCACGTCTACTAATAACTTCTACATTTATTATTAAATTTAGATTCGCAAAGAAATTAAAAGGGTGAGAAAATACTTTACCTTAATGATACCTCATAAGCAGGGAAGGGATTCTATGGAAATTGCCTTTTTTTCTGCTAAAGAATGAAAATGCTGCCAGAAAAATTCTAAATGCATCTTGTGGTTCAATGTTACTACAACAATAGAGAGTAAAGTTTTGTGAATGAAAAACTGGAAAATAGAAAATAGTCAAAGAATCAAAGTACAAGTGTTTCATAATATTTTATTATAATGAAAATAGTAAATAGTTTTTCTCTTTTTACTTGCAGAATAAATATTTCTAAAATAAATGTATTTTTTGATTATTTTTCGGTTTTTGCCTTTTTCTCGTATTCTAGTGCCTTTCCTGCCTATTTCGTTATTTTATTTTGCCTTTTTAAGACGTTTTTATGTCCTAGAAACCCCTTCCCTGCTCATAAGCCTAAATTGGTAACATTTAGGCTAAGTTATTCAAGGTTTTCTCATTAATATGATTCCGTAGAAAATTGTTTTAAAATATTTATAAGCAAACTTTTTAAGCTTAAACTGTTTAGTCATCTGATGCAATTTTTTCAAAAGATATTTAAAAAAAAAAACTTTTTATTAATAAAAAACTCAATTTTTGGAGTTATTTTCAAATCGGTCCAGCTCACGCAATTCTTAATATTTTTGCAAGCTATTTTGGTGGAAGTCTTAAAAGATAATAGATTTTATAATTCCAGTGGAAAAACAGTACCGATTTTTTTTTTATATGGGGAGTGATGACTGCATCTGTACATAAGTTGACTATGATTACTCGGCCGTGCTATCATAGTAGCACAATGCTACTAAGTGCATTTTAAAATTTTCAGGCAAATGCGATTATCGAATATATTCTTTGTTGTTTGTGTGAAATATTTTATAATTTTATATTTTATTATTATTTATGTTGGAATTAAAGTGAAAATAAAAAATATTTTGCTAGATTATTATTTTTACTTAAACAAAAAATCTGACTAAATTTTTTAATGATTTTGCTAGTTTTATTAGATATTACATTTGCCCACCAAACGAGCGATATGATTGCGTTCATATGTACACCCCGCGGTAAAATGATACGGTCACTCGGTTTGGGATATTTTTTCAATTAATTTTGATACACTTTTTTTTATAGAAGTGTAGCTCATTGTCTAACAAAAACTCTATAAATCCAAATCTCAAGTTTTGTAGAAAAGTTAGAAAAATTCAATAAAATAGCACAAAAAAAATTTATTTTTTTTATTTTTTTAGAATAATTCCAATTTAGCAATTTTATATGCCTTTTAGTGTAAAAGTGCGAGTTTGAAGTGTCTACAAAATACCATTGTTTTTTTTATTTTTTTTGTTGACGGCATTTCTTCCATTTATACGGAGTAAAAGGCGCAATACCGTCAACAAGAAAAAATTTGCTAAAGATCATAGGTATTTTGTAGACACCTCAAATTGAATGGGCTGTAAAACTGCATACCCGTGCCCGGTTGCACCAATCAATTTTAAATTTATCAGCATGTTAAAATTTTAAATTACACAATTTTGTTCGGAAAATTTTAAATTTTAACTAGACTGTTATATTAATATTATTAGTAAATATTAAAATTGATTAGTGGAACTGGAAACCACAATTTTTCTTAAAAAAAAAATAAATAAAAATTTTTGTTGAGCAACTTGGTTAAATTTTTTGTAATTTTTGAGCTATTTTTTTTATAAAATACTAATTAAAATTAATTAAAAAAAAAATAAAAGGACAAACAGGGGGCCGTAACTTATTGTCGTGTGGGGCATATTTGCACAGTATGTATGTAGTAATGTAGAAAAAAGAAGTTATCAAGATATGCTTAGAAAATGAAATCATCCCAGCTCGCTCGCTCGCTATAATTTTAAGATATAATTTTAGCTTATTTTGAATTCTCCTTCTGCCCCTCCTTTCTTCCTCTTGAAATAACCCGCCTCGGCAATAAATTTGAAAGCTTCCAACTTCTCTACAACCCGTCACTATTTATTCTGACAGCCAAGCAGTGATTAAATCACTACAGTGCAGTAACACTTTTTCAAAAGTGGCGACTCTATGGACAACTTCAAAGATATGTTAAGGTTACACAATGGTTCTATCATATGGGAAACTAAGGAAAAGGAACAAGAGCTCGTTAATAGTGGCATCACAATGGGCCTAATTGGCCTAAATATGTCTCTCTGCCATATTTTGCGGAGTGGCAACCACCGTAATCTAACCTAACGTAAGATTACAATTTTCTGAACACATCCCACAGTAGAATGAGGGACATACAAATACTTTTCACTCAGGGCTTTCGGAATATCCTTTATGTTAATAAATTACCCTTTTCTGGAAATCCGGGAATGAATTTTGTTCACCACGACACAGTGGGCGACAGTGGGCGTCTACGTAAACGGAACGACCTAGATTTATATCTGGCCAGATTTATATCTGCAACGTTAAATTCAAACTGTTTCATTATTTATAATAATATTTGATTTGTGCCTACGCAATATTATATTGTTTGGCCGAGCTTCTCCACCGATTTGTGGCATGCGCATTGATGTTGTTAGTATTATTTTATGTAAATTGTTCCCTTCTAAGTTAAGCTGCATCAGACAGCCTGGAAACTCTGGTTACTCATCAAATGATCTGAAATAAGGGCTCCCAGAAGGCCTCTTATTTTCGAATTTATCCGTAAATATATTCGTAAATATGATTTTAATAATTCTTTTAGCAATTACTCTATAAATTAGGTAAACTTCAAAATATTTAAATATTCATAAAAAAGTTTTATTGACACTCTTTGGTGTAGTATAAAAAAGTTTGAGGTTCCTGAAAGAACCTCTCAATCTGGGAACAGACTGATCTCTTAACGACTTAATTTCGCTACCCTCCTAAGTCAGAGGCAAATAGACTAAGTGGAGAATTTCTAGCAAGTAGAAATTTTAGTATTGTGCGGCTGATGCACCTTGTGCAGCACCACTAGCGCCATAACCACTGTTTCCGGCATTACTGCTTTCATACGCGCCTTGTCCTGCATTGGCAATGTTAGCCAAAGCAGATAGTCCGGAACCCTGCAATAGCTGGTATCCAGCAGCTTCAGCTTCAGCATTGGCGCTACCAGCGGCAGCAGCACCATTGCCACCAGCTCCAGCACCAGCACCATAACCATTGCCGTATCCATTGTTATAAGCGGCTTGTTGCTTCTCGTTGACGAAATATTTCTCTGCTGGTGGCTTCACAACGTTGACGTAGACGGGCTCTACCTTAACTGGGCGTGGGTGATGTTTAACATAGACCTTGCGCAAAACAACTGCTGGGGGTTTATGCAAGACTACTGGTGCGGGTTTCACAACTAGTGGGGGATGGTTGACCAACACTCGGGTGGGTGGACGCTTGACGATAATGGCAGCGGGACGATGGATAAGGATTTCTCCCTTGTTTTGCGGGTAGGTGATTGATGAACTGACCGTGTTGGCACGTTGACCTAAAGCGTAGGGGATGCTTTGGGCAGGTTGGATTGCGTTGCATGGACTTGGTACACCATTGCCATCACCTTCGATAGCACCCGTGTTGCCAATACCCTGAATGATGCCGCCCAGTGTATCACTGCCGCCAGCACCGCTGCTGAGCCCTCCAGCAGCGCTGCTGAGCCCTCCAATACCGCTGCTGAGACCTACAGCACCTCCGGCACCGGCACCGGCGCCTTCGCCGCCATAGCCACCAGACAGTCCTTGTGAGCCATACGAAGCATGCGCTGTCGTGCTGCACGCCTATGTTGGGAGAAAAAAGATAGGGAGGAAATGTTAGAATAACGTATCACAAACCAATTACAAACAGCAAAAAATTTCGAAATAGTTTGTAGTCTTTAGCCGTGTGGCGTGTAAAGTTGCTACGTACAATCATTGCGATGGAGCAGACGTAAAGCAGGTGTTGAAAGCGGTTCATTGTGTCGCTTGTTTTTTTTTGTAAACTATTAGATGCTGCTGCTTTGGCTTGCGGAACTTGTTCACGTCGCGGTTCGAATTTCTGTTTCTTGTTATGTTATTGTGTTATCAAGGCAAGAGCACCGTTAGCCGACTGTGGTCAATTGGTTTGCATGGTTTGTTTAAATATGTTTTGGTGGTGTTGCACCATACTATACAGACAATTACGTGACATTTGGCCGGCAACGCATCGTGAGACAAATGTTGCTGTTTTTCTTTTTCTTTTTTTGCTTTTCAGAATTTTTGTCGCGATTTGGTCTTTTGTTGATATTAGTTAGACATGCTTATCGCTGCGATAATTGACTCATTTTGTAATTATAGATGGCGGCTGCTATCCCAAGCCATGCTCCCACTGTGGTGTTAATGAAATTATGGAGCAAACTAGTATTTCCGTGTAATTGATATGAAAATTCTTTAATCGTAGGATACATTTTCAACATTTTAGAATCATCTTACACATTCGTGTTTTCGCACAAACTTTCACTTTTCACACTTTTTCCTATTGCAATGGTTTGTAGAGTTGGAGCAAGGCCAGAAAATGTTTTCCAATGCTAAGTCTACCCATTTTAGTTAGTACTAAATAGATAGATCGACTGGATGGAGGAGTATCAAGCAATTTCGAGGGCGGCAGACAGTAAATGTGCCTAGCTTCTGGTCACAACCCTCCAAGGTGTGCTAGTCTTCTTCTCGTCAGCTCATCACACTCTAAAAGGAGATGCTATGGAGTTTTTGATGCCAAGTCGCAGTAGCCACGGCAATCGTGTGCACTAATCCCCATGGTGTAAATATGGGCTAGCAGCCTGCATTGACTCGTTAGCAAACCCATTATAAATCTTAAGCTTATCTTTTGGAAGGTGACTCGTTCCCTAGATTTCTTGGGGTTGCCAAAAGTTCTTTCGCATGCGCCATTCCAGGAGTGTTCTCATAATGTGCTCTTCAGAACTGAATGTTCTTTTGCTCTTAACTCTCATCTGATGGTATAAGGTTCCAATACCAATAAATAACAATTTATCAAGCCTTACATTCGAAAATAAGTGTGAAATAGGTTGGCCTTCGATACAAGAACTAGCCCATTCTCCAGCAAAATAGATCCTACGATATCCAATGCGTTCTACCATTTTCGTAAACTCGAAATCCAGCCCATTCTCGAAGGGAAAGTTTATTGACGAAGAGAGATTCCGGAAGGTTCTGAAATTCATTTCCGCGTGAATTGTAATCTAGTTCGCTTCGGATTCAAGTCGGCAGGGGTTGAAATTCACTCGGATGTGAGTTGCAGAAGCTGCCTGATTGACTCATTTTTACAATAAAATACCTCACATTCTCTCTTGCGGCTAACTATTGTTTCGAACGTACATCTATCCACTTTTCGTTCATTTTCCGTCACTTTTGAATGTAATTTGGACATAACAATACGACTTTTATAATTTTCGATCGCTTGCCGGTAATCAGTGGGTTCATCGGTGGGGTGCAATAACACCATACCGTATGGTCCATACGGTCCCTTTACATTTTGTCCATATGACGTTATTTCCAATCCAGAAGTGAAATAAAGTCATATTCAAAATTGTACAAAGGTGTTGCGGATTTCTTCTTCAATATACGAATAAATTGATTATATAGAAGCCAATGCGACAAAAAAGCAGTTTCTTGTTGGGAGCCATAGACGGGGCCACCCAAATGTGCAACTGCTTGCAGAAGAGCCCTCTCCCAAGCACGTCAAGAGGCATTTCTACGAACTGACGGACGAAATCCAGAGGCTCATTAAACAACCTCTGAACCCGCCAGCTTATCCACAGGCCCTGAGCGACATTCACAGNCATTCACAGAGAGTCAGTCTCGAGTTATGTAGACTCCAGAGCTGTGAATGCCGTTCTAGGCGCACAACCACCGGACATTGACGAGACGGAGCTTCATCTGCCTCGACAGACTAGAACCACAATAGCCCAACTTCGCTCTGGCTACTGCAGCAGGTTAAACTCATACTACCTGAGTAGACTAGACGCGTATGTGTCCCCATGACTCGAAACATCTCTTCGTATGCCCGGAAAACCCGACAACCCTAACGGCTTTGTCCCTGTGGACAGACCCTATTGAGGCTGCACGCTTCTTAGGGCGTCCGTTAGTGGAGCTTGACGACAGCGACTGAGATATTAACTGATCTGGGCGGCGTTGTGGTGACCGCTACAATAACAACAACAACAAAATTGAAATTTGCACATTATCAAACTAGAATTGGAGGGGCTAAAAAACTGTGTATTAAAAAAAATTCTAACACTTACGAGAAAAAAGTTTGAAATTTAGGTGAACATTTTTTGCATTTTTTTGTAGTTTTCTACAAATTGTCAAATTTGGGTTTATATGGGGTTTGTCTGAGAATGAGCTACGTATATTTTTTTTATTGAAAATTCTTAAAAACAAATAAATAATTAATAGTGGCAA
>NW_016171292.1:0-10818 GCF_001687245.7 Rhagoletis zephyria
TGTGAAGTTAGCAAGCGTTTTTTGTTAAAGTTACTTTTGAATCAGAGTTGCTGACAGCAAGGCAATAGTTCTACAGTTTCATAATTAAATTTGCAATAGTTCTGTTAATTAAAGCCAAAAAAGCTAAAAAACAAAAATCGCTTGCTAACTTCACGTAGCAAGCCTTTTTTCTAGAGTCCGACCGATTAATCGGCATCGGCATCGGCTAGTATCAGCACAAATTTGAGCATCGGCATCGGCCTTTTTCGCCGATTCTTTGCCGATTCTTTGGAATTTCTTTTCAAATGTTCAGGTGAAGCGACAGCCGCCTTTAAAAAACATTTGCAGACAGCTCACAAAAATTATTTATATGGAGAACACTGCCAGCAAAAAAAAATGCCAAAAATTAATGGGATTTTATAGCAGCTTGAAACTTGCACTTCATTATACTACAATGAAATGGTCTACAAAACTGCATACCAAAATTCTGATTAAAAAGTTTGAAGTTTGGGTTAAAATAAGCAGAATTTTTATAATTTTTGTACAAAGTTGAAATCTGAATTTATATGGTGTTTGTTGTATACCAGCTAGACTTTTATAAAAAAAAAATAATAAACATTAAATAAAATTGACAAAATCGGTCAAAATATCGCAATTCTTTTATTTTGTGGACCACTATATGTATGTACATACGTACCTAGCATATAAGTTCTTATGCATTGAGTGCAAAAGAGTGTATTTTAGTACAAAACGAAATGAAATTTTATGTTCCTAAATATTTTTTGTTTAGCACCATATAAAAAAGTGTTTATGTAATGTACATAAATGTGATATATGTACATATATTTTTACACATCATATGTATGGATGTACATACATGTGTATGTAATGTTGCATAACAAGCCAATTAATTCAATTATTTCTTTTCTTTTGTTTTTTTAACGCCGTGAAATTTACTGATTTTATGAATTAATACATTTATTTGCAATTTTTTATGGAATCGGCATCGGCATCGGTATCGGCCGATTCTATCCCCATAAGCAGATTAATCGGCATCGGCATCGGTACCTGAAAAAAAATTGGAATCGGTCGGGCTCTATTTTTCTGCAAAAACAGTTCTGATACCATCAAGTTACGAGAAATAAAGAGTTATGCAGTTCCCTAATAGTCCCGAAAAAAGTTCCGCGAAATTAAAAAAAAAACAAAAACAAATTTTTTAAACTAAATTTTTTTATTTTTTTTTATTACTTTTTAATCAGAGTTCCTGACAGCAAGGCTATAGTTCTACAGTTCCCTAACCAAATTTTCAACAGTTTTGTTAATTTAACCCAAAAAAGCTAAAAAACAAAAATCGATTGCTAACTTCACGCGCAAGCCTTTGTTCAGCAAAAACAGTTCTGATACGACCAACTTACAAAAAATAAAGAGTTCTACAGTTCCCTAATAGTCCCGAAAAAAATTCCGCGGAATCCAGAAAAAAACAAACAAAAATTATTACATAGATACATTTTTTTTTTGTAATTACTTTTTAATCAACGCTCCTCTTTCTAACGGGCGTTTTCTCAAGTAGTTCTAAAAATGTATCTGCCCTTTAAAAACTAATTTTGTTCTCAAAAAATGTGTGCGAAGGGCAGATAAATTCTAAAAGGTACTTGCTTGTAATTTCTACCAGTTTGTTAATTTTTTTTTTCAATATTGCTCAATTGTTGAACCTTTGATTTATATTGTTTTTGTTAAAGAATGGACTATACTTTTACAAAAAAATAACTAGAATTAAATAAAGTAAAAATTGTGAAATCTTTTCAATATGTATACTGTACTGTATTATAATGTACGTATGGCAATGCCATCCTATAGGTTACGAGTTTTAAGCACGAACCAATCAGGTGATCGCTTCTATTATAAAATGACGCGGCCACCTGGCGGCTAAATACTTTACCAAATCCTCGTAGAAATAAATATTATTATAAATATGGTAGCACCACTATACGAGTAACGAGTTAAGAATTAGCCAATCAGGTGATCGCTTCTATTATAAAATGACGCGGCCACCTGGCGGCTAAATACTTTACCAAATCCTCGTAGAAATAAATATTATTATAAATATGGTAGCACCACTATACGAGTAACGAGTTAAGAATTAGCCAATCAGGTGATCGCTTCTATTATCAAATGCCGACGTGGCCACCTGGCGGCTAAATACTTAATAAAATCCTTGCAAAAATAAATGTTATTATAAACATGGTAGCACCACTACACGAGTAACGAGTTAAGAGTTAGCCAATCAGGTGATCGCTTCTATTACACTAGTCGACAAATTTTGACGAAATAGTTTTAACCTAAGAAAAAAAGTGTTTTCTAAGCTAATTTTGGGTCGCTGAACAATACCCATTCTTTTTTTGAAAGAAGCATTTTCGACATTTTTTCGAAAAACGTGGTTTTTGGTACCTCTCGCAGTTATTCGTCAATATCTTTTGACTACAATAATTTTTGTTTTACTCAAATTTGAAAAATTTAAATTTAAACACAATTTTTTTGTTAAAAATAAGCATCTAAAAATGTGTGATTTTCAAAAATTATTGAAAATTCCACTTTTTTCGATTTTGGTTGCTAGTAACAATAATAATTTTTAGCTAAATCTGCACAAGTTATATATTTTTGCAAAGGTGACATCAATATATTTTGAACGGTACCAGAGGTACCAATAACACGTTTTCGAAAAAATCTCGAAAACGCTTCTTTCAAAAAAAGAATGGGTATTGTTTTCGTGTTCAGCGACCCAAAATTAGCTTAGGAAACATTTTTTTCTTAGGTTTAAACGATTTCGTCAAAATTTGTCGACTAGTGTATTAGAAGCGATCACCTGATTGGCCAACTCTTAACTTAGTGGTGCTACCATATTTATAATAATTATTATTTCTACGAGGATTTTATAAAGTATTTAGCCGCCAGGTGGCCGCGTCATTTTATAATAGAAGCGATCACCTGATTATCTTGTGATTAAAACTGGTTATCTATAGGATGGCATTGCCATACGTACATTATAATACAGTGATTGAAAAAATTACAGCCACCCCACATATTACGGAGTTTTCACATTTTTTTCTTTATTTAATTTTAGTTATTTTTTATAAAAATATAGTCCATTCTTTAACAAAGACAATATAAATCAAAGGTTCAACCATTGAGCAATATTAAATAGAGATTAAACAAACTGTTAGAGATTACTAGCAAGTACCTTTTAGAATTTATCTGCCCTTCGAACACATTTTTTGGGAACAAAATTTGTTTTTAAAGGACAGATAAATTTTTAGAACTACATACTTAAGAAAACGGCCCTTAGAAAGATTTTGAGTATGCAGTTTTGTAGGAACTCTGATTAAAAAGTAATCACAAAAAAAATTTATGTAACAATTTTTTTTTTTACTAGATTTCGCGGAACCTTTTTCTGGACTATTAGGGAACTGCAGAACTCTTTATTTTTCGAAAGTTGATGGTATCAGAACTGTTTTTGCTGATTAAAGGCTTGCGCGTGAAGTTAGCAAGCGATTCTTGCTTTTTAGCTTTTTTGGGTTAAATTAACCAAAGTATTGAAAATTTGGTAAGGGAACTGTAGAACTATTGCCTTGCTGTCAGGAACTCGGATTAAAAAGTAACTTTAACAAAAAGCGCTTGCTAACTTTGCACGAGCAGAATCTAGCTATGAACCATCGGATGATAATGACGAAGATGAGGAAGTTTCTGTAGCAAAAGCTAAATATATAAGGAAATCAGAGGCCATACGTGAATCTTCTTCTGAATCGGAGCTGGAGGACGTTGACGGTCAAGTTATAGGTAATAAATTAAATTCGTTGAAGAGGAGTGAGGATCAACCATTAGGTCCCCAGTGCTCAAGACCATTCCATAAAGAAACTCCGGTATTTAGTGGACGCCTAGAATGTACAGAAAGTCAATTCAGAATAAATTGCGATGGTGTAATGGGCACAGGATGGATGGATTAAAAAGAAGTCCTACTTGTTTCTAACTGTCATATGCCTAATGTAACTAAAGGTTTCCGAAAACAAAAATATGGTGCTAAATTATAAGCTGATTCTCTAGTAGCTATTTCAGACTACAATGGCATAATGGGAGGCGTAGATTTGGCAGATTAGAAGGCTGGAATATACGACATGAATCGCAAGTCCCAAAAATAGTGGAAAAAGGTGTTTTTCAAGATTTGTATGTCAGGTGTGGTTAACGCCCGGATTATATTCACACAATTTCAGCAACATATTATGCCGTTTACCGAAACGATGATAGCTGAAGGGATAAAATACAAAAAGTTCACTACACGTCAATGTGGTAGAAGACCAGCAAAACGATCACAAACGGAACGTCTAAATATTGGTGATCAGCTTCCTATTGCACAGCCTTCTCGTTGTCGGTGCGTACATTTCACTTCACAAAATAAGGAAACAAGGACAACGTCAGTTCCGGATGCAACAACGCTTTATGCTTTAAATGTTTTTTTTTTTCACAAATGAATTAAATTTGTAATAGAAACAATCAGTAAAAGTGAAATGTATTATTTTTTATTAAAAGTTGTTATATAATCTTTTGGTCCTTTTGACATTATTGGGACACATACGTCCCACCTAAAATTGTTATTGGGATTATATATCCCAGGATAACGGTAAGGATCTCCGAATTTTCATGTATGCCAAATATATTATATTTTGGTCTTATTACAGTATTTTCCGTCGAAATAATAAAAATCACCTCAGATTTCGAAAAAAAACTCAGGGGTGAAAGGGTTAAAGCAGTCAAAGAGCCAGCAACTGTTACGCAAGAATTAAAGCAGTTCTCAGGGTAAATTATGTTTAATAAATTGCTAATGAAGATCATCATTTTCTGTGAAAAATAGTTTTTTCTCTTAAAATAAAGATCTATTGATAAGGGATAAATTAAAAAGACGCAATATGCATATTTTGCATATACTATGAAAACCAAATTGCAGTTAAAAAAGTACTTACGTCAATATAACACTTCAGTTACAAAAAAGCATCATTTGTAGATAACAATTAATATGTCAAAGTTTAGCCGTTTGAGTTTGTATATAAACTATCGCAAATTATTTGTTTATACCGGGAGCCACGTAAACACAAATAACTTGGGGGAAATGCTAAGCTACAAAAGCGGTGCATTAATTCATGCTACTTCCGGAAATGTTTGACATAATAAAAATGTGAAATTAGTCAAAATCTTGCCAGAGGTGTAATTTTTAATTGCATTTGAAAAGTAAATACTAAAAGCATTTTTAAGCACATACGAAAAATATAATTTATGAAAAAATTGTCAAAATGTGTATGAATGCATTTAGAATTTTAAATCAAAGATAAGGGGCAAAAGTCGCATGACTTTTAAAAAAGTTTCTAAAAAGTGTAAATTTGACACTTTAGTCCAGAAGCGGGCATTTTTGATTGGACTTCAAAATGGTGCTGGCTGCGACGTCGTCACATGTATACTATCATCGTCTTCGTGCGTCTTACAATAATTGACGATTGACTGATGCTTCGCTGGTACTTCCGCAAAGCAAATAAAATCAGTTGCTGTTGACAGTGTTCGGATTAGGGACACAATATCGAACCGAAAGTATCGATATGGTACTCATTTGAAGTATCGCTTTAAAAATATCGGGTACCCATTAATATCGCAATAAAAAGACTCGATATTCCAAATATCGATACCAAAAGCCAAAAAGTTTATCTGAATATAGGTCTCGCATATAGGCCGCTGGGGGTGTAGTGGTTAGAAGTGCGCAAATCTTGAAAATGAAAAACAGCTTCCCATAAAATACAATCGCCGTTCAGAGTCGACATAAAACTGTAGGCACCCCCTTTGTGCCACAACACAAGGTCCACATTACAACACGTAGAGATTGAGGTGTTGACTTAAACACCGAGGCCGCGGGTTCAAATCCCACCACATGCAATCCTAACTATAGTACAAATTTCTGCACTTTAAAGCCCAATTTATATCGGGAAGAATTGTTACAAGCTGTAGCGTATTTAAAAATTTTATTTTTATATAAACTTAATTTTAATTTAACGTATTTTTTATTTCAAAGAAGAAAAAATTCTGAAGTAATCAAAAATTTTCTTTTTGATTTACATAAATTGAAAAAGAACTTAATTCAATAATTCCAAAACGAACAAAGTACAAAAATGAACAGAGTACAATAGTAAATAGTATTAACACTACAATACTCCCCCTTCCAGAGAGTTATTATTATACAAATTGAAAGTAACTTGTTTCTTTTTAGTCGTTGTTGAAACTATATGGTTGTTAGTGTTATGTGGTTCTGTTATTTCAACTATTGCTGGCTTTAGTCTGTCAATCGAAATAATTTTAATTTCATTATTCACATCTACCTTAAAATATTTTTTGTCTTTTTCAATAACTCTGTAAGGCCCTTCATAAGGATGTTGAAGAGAATGCTTGTTAACAATGCGAATAAAAACAAATTTGCAAGTTTGTAAATCTTTTGGAACATAAATTCCTGAATCGGAATTTTTGTGATGTTTTAAATTTGAATTAAAGTTTTTAAAACGTTCCCGTAAACTTCCTAAAATTTCGGCGGAAGTAACATTTTCTGTAGTTGGCACAACAAGTTCTCCAGGTAGACGCAAATTTTGGCCAAAAAGCATTTCAGCTGGAGTGGCTGCAATATCTTCTTTGTACACTGAACGCAAACCAAGAAGAATAATCGGTAGCTCATCGTACCAATCTCTAGTTCCATTCCTAGCCAAAATTGAAGTTTTCAATTGTCTATGGAATCGTTCCACAATACCATTACTTTGAGGATGATAGGAAGAAGTTGTGATATGATGACTACCAAGTAATTTAGTAAGTTCCGAAAATAATTTGGACGTAAATTGAGTACCCTGATCCGTCGTGATTTCTAAAGGCACACCGAAACGCGAAACATATTCATTAAAAAATTTATTTGCAACTGTCTGTGCAGAGATATCCTTTACAGCATATGCTTCCGGCCAACGAGTAAATCTATCCATAATTGTTAAAATGTAGCGGTAACCTCTTGAAACAGGAAGCGGTCCAACAATATCTAAATGTATATGTTCAAATCTGCTCTTCGGAATTGGAATTGTGCTCACAGGAGATTTTGTGTGACGATAAACTTTAGATTTCTGGCAACTTATACATCCTTTTGACCATATGTTTATCTCCTTGTTCATAC
Organism: Rhagoletis zephyria; assembly: GCF_001687245.7. NCBI lineage: Eukaryota > Metazoa > Arthropoda > Insecta > Diptera > Tephritidae > Rhagoletis > Rhagoletis zephyria. Next base: position 7,217 of record NW_016171292.1, read on the forward strand.
AAGGCCAATAATACTTCTTCACAATTAATCGGCGTGTAGCCTTGGTACCAGGATGAGCAATTCCATGTAACATATCGAACACTGTCCTGCGCAAATTATTTGGAACGAAAGGTCTAGGACTTTCTCCTGACACTTCACACCAAATATTAAAATTTAGAATAGGAATTTTAATTAAATTAAGATTTTGAAACGTTTGTCCAGAAATAAGTTTATTAAGTTCACTGTCCTGTTGCTGTTCACTCTGTAAAATTTTGAAATTAAGTTCTGAATTTTTAATCACATCTATTTCAAACGCACGAGATAACGTGTCAGCTACAATGTTGGTCTGTCCTTTAATATACTGTATGTCACTAGTAAACTGTGCAATAAACTCAAGATGCCTTGTCTGTCTTGGACTACGCTCAGTTTTGGAATTTAGAACAAAAATCAAGGGTTTGTGGTCAGTAAAAACCGTAAACTGTCTTCCTTCTAATAAATACCGAAAATGTTTAATATTCAAATAAATTGCTAAAAGTTCCCTGTCAAAAGCACTATATTTCATTTCTGCTGGAGAGAGTTTCTTTGAAAAGAACGCAAGTGGTTCAGACTTATTATTGAAATGCTGCTGTATGACACCACCAATTGCTGTATTGGATGCATCTACCGTTAAAGACAATTTTGCATCTTTACTAAAATGATTTAGCAAAATCTTAGATGCAAACTTCTCTTTAATGCATTCAAAAGCTTTAATGGATTTGTCATCCCAAACCAAAATTTTGTCTCGCTTTTTACTTGTTTTATTAATTAAATCATATATAACTCCAGTAAACTCAGCTAATTTTGAAATATATCTATGGTAATAGTTAACCATACCAATAAACTTTTGCGCTTGTTTTATTGACTTCGGTCGTTCAAAATTGCGAATCGCTTCTACTCTGTTTACAGAAGGCTGTATCCCTGCCTCAGATAAACAATGTCCTAAAAAATCTATACTTGGAACACCAAAAATGCATTTGCTTGGTTTGACGTTCAAACCATACTCAGACAAACGTTCGAAAAGTACCCGTAGATCCTTTAAATGTTGTTCTTCACTCTCACTTGCAACCAGTAGATCATCAATATACGCGAAAACAAAATCTAATTTACCTACTACTTCGTTGATGAATCTCTGAAACGTTTGCGCTGAGTTCCTCAGCCCGAAAGGCATTCGGGTGAACTCAAACATACCGAAAGGAGTAGTAATCGCCGTTTTAAAAATGTCTTCTTCTGCCATTGGAATTTGGTGATACGCTCTAACTAAATCAAACTTTGAAAATATATTTTTATTCCTAAGGTTCATATTAAAATCGTGAATATGAGGCAAAGGATAACGATCCGGTACAGTCACATTATTAAGTCTTCTAAAATCACCACAAGGACGCCAGTCATTAACTTCTTTCTTTGGTACTAAATGAAGTGGAGATGCCACGGATGAATTTGATGGTCTACAAATCCATGTTTTTACCAAAAAATCGAATTCAGTTTTAGCTACTTTAAATGACTTGACGTTCAAACCATACTCAGACAAACGTTCGAAAAGTACCCGTAGATCCTTTAAATGTTGTTCTTCACTCTCACTTGCAACCAGTAGATCATCAATATACGCGAAAACAAAATCTAATTTACCTACTACTTCGTTGATGAATCTCTGAAACGTTTGCACTGAGTTCCTCAGCCCGAAAGGCATTCGGGTGAACTCAAACATACCGAAAGGAGTAGTAATCGCCGTTTTAAAAATGTCTTCTTCTGCCATTGGAATTTGGTGATACGCTCTAACTAAATCAAACTTTGAAAATATATTTTTATTCCTAAGGTTCATATTAAAATCGTGAATATGAGGCAAAGGATAACGATCCGGTACAGTCACATTATTAAGTCTTCTAAAATCACCACAAGGACGCCAGTCATTAACTTCTTTCTTTGGTACTAAATGAAGTGGAGATGCCACGGATGAATTTGATGGTCTACAAATCCCTGTTTTTACCAAAAAATCGAATTCAGTTTTAGCTACTTTAAATTACTTGACGTTCAAACCATACTCAGANTGTTTGTTTGTTTTGTCAAATATAAAAAGGCGACTTGTGGAAATGTCCAAACTCCCGTTGTTTGTCGCCGCAACAACGGACGACTTTAGTTTGTTGGACTATTATTTTTCGAAAATGCACATGGTTGTTCGCATTTTTTAGCCTTGTTTCCAAATTTATAATGATATCTACATAACCAATTCGGATTGTCGCGTGATTTTGATCAATATCTAAAAGGGCTCCTAAAACGATTCCTATTCACTGAACGTGACCTTGAATAATTTTGATTCATTTCCCTCCTCATTTCACATAATTCCAAAGAAAGTTTTTCAAAATTTTTAAAAATAAGAGAAGTAGTGTTAACCAAATTAGCCATGACTGCATTTTCACCTTTTGAATTTTTTTATCAGCCAGTTTCGTCAATTCACTAATACTGCTTGAATTAGAACTAGCTAAAATCACGCTTAGGTTCTTCGGTAACTTCCTCATCCAAAGTTTCTTAAGAATTTCATGACTAAAATTGGAACCCGAAAGCAGTACAAGTGACCGATAAAATTCTCTGGGCTTACGATCACCCATTTCAGTATCCGATAAAATTTTGTCTAATTTCGCATTCTCACTTAATGAATGCCTTTCAATTAAAATTTTCTTAAGTGCAGTAAATTTATTATTTTCGGGCGGATTTTGAATAAAGTCTAAAATCGTTATTATAACTTCTTGCGGAAGTGCAGTAATTGTATGTTCATACTTTGTTGTTTCTTGTGTAATATTTTTGGTACTAAACTGCATTTCCGCATGAATAAACNTTAATATTTTTAGTACTAAACTGCATTTCCGCATGAATAAACCACGCTTCCGGACAACTTGTCCAGAATTGTGGTAGTTTGACCGATGTAGCACAAATCTCATTACTATTTCGATCGACATACGGATTTGTTAACTGTTCATTAAACGTACTATTTTGTAAATCAATAAGAGTTTCATTTAAATTATCTCGTGTAGATGTATGTGTATCATGTTGTGGTGAACGAAACATTTTGATTATTTGAATTTGAGCAAATATCAAAAGACCTCAGAAAAGGGAAGTTTACAATTAAAAAATTAAATATTATATNAAAAAAAAAAATTAAATATTATATATGTAATATTTAATAAATAACAATTAAATTCTTTTAATTTTTAATAAAAATAGTATATATATATATATATTAAAAAAATATGAGAACAATACAGCTCACCAGTAAAACTAATATTGTTGTTGATATTAGCGATACTGCTGCGGTCGCTGCTGATACCGCTACTGCTGCGGGTGACTTCGATGCTCTAGCCTCGTTGCCTGTGTCCGCTTCTTCGTCTTCTTCCTACTGCAGCAGCAATGGCAGTGATGTTGGAGATGTTTTGTTTCGTTCTGTTAATGCGCTACTACCAGCTGGAACTTCTCCTACTACTCAAAGAGGAGCATTGAGCACCGCTCAAACTTTCCGGTTGCTGTTCTTGATCTTGAGAACGCTGCTGCTGCTGCTGGTTATGTGGTTGTTGTTGACTGGTTGATGCAATATC
>NW_016171292.1:14081-14645 GCF_001687245.7 Rhagoletis zephyria
GACGGACGGACAGACAGTCACCGCTTAATCGATTTCTCTTTTCATTCTGATCATTTATGTATACATTTGTCTATATCTATCTCGATTCGTTTTGCCTGTTACAAACAACCGTTATGTGAACAAAGTTATAATACCCTTGTGCACAAGTGCGCTCGGGTATAAAAATGTATAAAATTTACTTTACGCTCACTGAATTTTAGTGAACCCATTCCCTCATATGAATCACGTTGTGCACTTCTAAATTTACAAACTCTACGTAGCAGATCTGCTTATCTTGCTTGCTCATTCGTTGCCAACCTCTTGAATGGATCGGTTGATTGCCCTAACCTCTTGGAAAGAATAACCTTCAAGGTTCCTACACGTAATTTACGCAGTTTTTCTTCTTTCTACATCGTATTTTCTAAAACGAACTATGCAATGTATGCTGCCTTGATTAGAACCTTAGTGGAGCTAAACAATATACTACTATATTAACTAGTTTTAAGTACCTCTTAATTATAGTCAGTAAGAAAAAGATATATATATTTTTTATATGAGAATTGAAGTCGGTTTTTTTTGCTAAAA
>NW_016171293.1:0-14645 GCF_001687245.7 Rhagoletis zephyria
CAACTTGAAACCAAATTAGGAAAACTTCTATACACTAAAGAAAAAAATTTTGACGTTTAGTCTCAAAACGGGAGGTGTTCCAATATTCTAGAGCTATTCGTTTTTCATATTTGCCATACCCCATTGTTTTATTTTTTTTTGGCTGTCGCACAGTGTAGTTTTCGAAACATTCTTAGCCTTGCTTAGATGAGCTTAGCTTACAAGCGTTGTAGTCAAGCTGAATTAACGGTAGGCTCAGCAGACGTGCTGTTCGTCGAGTTCAGTGATTAACGTGCTAGGTACTGAATCTCTAACTGCCGTTCACAGAGATTCCTTCTGCAGTTGCATAATTTTTGCTTCTTCCACTGTGTCCTACTAGTTTTCGGTGACCATTCCGAACCAGCCGGGAACATGATGGAAAAGTGCAAATTATGTTTCTCAACAATGTTGCCAAAGAACATCTCTTCACGTTCTTGTGCACCAAAGCGCATCCAGCGAACGGTTTTGGTAAAAATAAAAAACAAATTCAGATTTCTCTGACACCGAAAACCCCCACTGCGGATTTTCTAATGAAAACAATTTGCCTACTTTACTTGTCTATATGTAATTAATGTATTTTTTTTTTTAAATTTTTTGTTCTGTTTAAGTCTTCCAGCTTTAAAATAATTTGGAGTAGAAATTTTTTAAATCACTGCGCCTAAAATTCAACTTAACGCCAAACTCTTTTGACAAAAAAAAAACAAGCAACACTTGAGCACATTAAAACCAGTATTTTAGCTGCTTTTAAGACGCGCTTTATACAAGAGCACTTTGGAAGCGGCGCAACAGTCAAGTCGCCAAGTCTAGCATTAAGACCAGCTGCAGTGCCGGAGCAACCAACATTTGTTGAGAATGAATCGTGGCGTGCGGACGTGTCTTGCGTGAACGTTGGCTGGTCGAATGGCAAACAAAAAACAACAAAAACAAAAGTAGTTTAGACAAGAAAAAAATTTGAAGATACGAGTATTGTGAAGTGTGTTTGTGGAAGCAGGTAAAAATCTTGAATTGATGTAAACAAAATCAAACAAAAATGCGACGGCAAAACGGCGATCAAGCCAAATCAAGTTTTTGCAGAAAATGAGAAAATAAAAAGCGTGAAATGAAAATTTTTGAATCAATGTGTATTGAAACGTAATTCAAATAAACTTTGTTTTTGTGATAAAAATTAAAAAAAAAAAAAAAATTCGCTGGCGACTAAACTTTAAAGCGAGTACAATAGCGGAAAATTACAAAAAAAAAATGCTTAACTCGCTGCAGCTCATTGTTGTCAAATATTGACGAAAAAATCTGAATGTTCGAAATACGTGTGTGGTGATTTGGTGACGCATGCGCAAACGATTTTTTGCTATAAACTGCCAGAAAAGAATTTAAATGCAAACTAAATAAGCAGTTCATGAATAATAAATTAATTTTAGAAAAAATTGTGCTAACAAAAACAAGTAGCTGATATGAAATTGCTTAAAAGCTAACAAACTGAATATATATTTTGCCAACGTATTAAGTATAATAGAATGCGATGAGAATTGAAACCAGTTGGTTGATATCTTATCTAAGTAGCAAAATTAAAAATACCAATAAAAAATTCGCGCCAAAGCCCAAAATTAGTATTATATATTAAACTTTTCACAATATTTAACCTATACGAATGCTTTTATTTACCATCGCCTATAAAAGAAATTAAAATATTTTGTACACTCATGGAGTTGTGCGAAATTTTTAAGCTAACCTGAAATTTCATTTCACATCTTCATAGATACACAAGCTTATATACCAGCGTGTGTATATCCGCAATTCGCTTCGCCGATGTAGAAATTCTGCTGTAGAGGCGCAAATTTTTTTTTTTATTTTACATTGCAAAACTTGTTTGTGCTTTATTCATTCTCATTCTTATTGTTGGCCGCGACAGTGAAAGATGAAGAAGCTGGCTTTGAGGTGCTGTTGATGCTTTCTTTTTGCTGCCAGTCCGCCAGTCAGCCAGCTAGTTAGCCAATGTTGGGGTTTGACCGCGATTTTACCGTAAATTTGTTGTGTTTTTTTCACCTCAGTTTTGCTTTATTTTCTGCTGCTAGCTCTTCACCCAAAAGCCAGCAAAAAGTGAGGCTGTTTTCTCTGCACGTTTTGCGCATTGCGATGGCTATTGTATGCGCTTCTGAGCTATTGTATCTGGAAGCACAACGTATGTACGTCACACATGGCGTACGAATGAGTGGAGTATAGAACTTTTTTTTCCATGTACATAGAACTAATTTCGATTACCGCTAAAGGTCAGAAGACACAAATAAGAATAAGGAAAATCCATAAATGGAAGATGATTGGGGGGAATGTTTGGATGTTAGATAATACCAAGAGATTTGATACGAGTAGTAAGCGATCAGCTAATTTTCAGATACCTTCTAATTAAAATAACTGCGAATTTTTTTTATAGGTATTAGAAAAAAAAATATCCCAAACATAAGGCTTGTTCTTCCAAGGCCATGACATTATCAATTCGAAGAGATACGCGCGTTGATAAAGCTGCCTCCACAGGGAAATTTTGTGAGCGTGCAGCTTAGTTTAACATAATTCTCAGATGCTTTAGACCTTTAAAATAGGTACTTTTTCTCAGTGTACTTTACTTCTTCATCATCAGTAAATACTTATCCGACAGTATTTTCTAGTAATATTGAAAATTATTGCTTTACAACTGAATAATCTCCCAGTCGATTATGGAACTTTGAACTCCTTACACGGGTCTGCACCTTTTCTTGCAGCCGCAAAGTTTCCCGCTGTGACTGGAGATCAAGGTTCAAAAACTTGCGTGAGCACGTTGTTTCTAAGGCACCCATAGCAAGGCGGTCGAATCATAAATAAGGCTGATCTAGTTAGATCACCGAGCGAAGCTACAGGTCTGTTGGAATATCGCACTCCACAGAGTAATTGGATGCTTTCTGATGTCGCCTGAACGCCACCTACATATATGTACAGGTCTTAATGCTTCCCGTTAGGAAACAAGTATAATTTTATGCTCAGCAAGCAATTCCTGCGTAGATGCTACCGCAGCAAACACGTGAACAGGTAGAGCCACCATGAAGGCACATCAGTTGAGGTCTAGACACACTTTAGAAAACCACTGGACCCGACGTTGTACAGACAGACCTTTAACGATATTCACCGCTAGACAATCACTGTCGTTACTGTGTTACGAACTGCCGTCCCATGAATGTCCTTATCTGAGTTCAACCACCACTGCAGACGGAGACCAACAGATGTTTCGAGGGATACGCGTAATTCTCACGCAACAAAGGTCTGGATACCGTAACATAATCTACTAGTACTAATCCACACTCGAACCTGACATATCAAATACATCGAAGTGCGAAAAAAACGTAAGCGAAATTTGTTTCAGGATTTACTTGTTGATGCGTAAATGATGTAAGTGCTGTTATTTTCGCGGTGAGGGTTCGATATGTTCGATTTGTGAAAGCACCCCACACCACTCCTACCACCTTTTCATTTTCACCGCTAAACCCACTCAGCTAACACCTATTTTACCTCTGTCCGACTTCGCTGAAACAGCATATTTTATGTAATGAATTCAAAGTGATTTATAGAGATGTATAAAGAAGATGATATATTCATTCAGCTTTTCCGGTGTAGATGATCCCTTTTTCGAAGGCTTGGGTATGATTGGAAAGGCGCGCTAGATTCGCTAGTGGATGAGGATGGGTTTCGGGTATATATCTAACACCCTTAAAACCAAAAGGAGCCTATATCTATGGCCATTGGTAACCGTAGTTGTCATTCTTATTCCTTAGAGAAGGCAGGATTTCGAAAAAAAAATTTATTTGGCTTTTGGGATGTTTGTAAATTTTGCTGTAAAAGAAAATTTACCCATAATTTGATATAGCTTTACGTAATATATATTTTAGTGCTCAAAGGTGGTAACAGTTCTTTTATTTCCTATAGAAAAATAAAACATATTTTATAATATGGAAAATGGGAGAAAATTAACATGCAAATCATCGTCACTTCATTATAAGTAATCGAATAACAGTTTAAATGCAACTACTAACAGTTCCTCCCATCATCGATTGTAATTTTCACTTGGCAAAAAGTATCCACCATATGGAATATGACTAAAAGAAAGAGAATAAATAATACACGGTTGGTAGATTAGCCGTAGACAAGTGTTGTTGCATTTGTAGTAACAACTATTTCTTTTAATAGAAGCACATCGCATATGTATAAACATCAGGGTGGTCCAAAAATACATACGGGGGAACAAGTTTGAAATGTTAAAAGGAACAATATAATAACCTTATTTTTTTTCAAGTCATATTTAGAAGTTTTCCATGTATTTTTAATGGCGAAAAAATACTTTTTCACAGAAATGGTAGAGAATTCTTGAAAGTCCCTAAGAAACTCAAAAAATGCAAGGGACCCATAAGAAAAAATGGCAAAATAAACAATTGGCAATTATTATACGAAGTCTCTGAAGAGAAATAGAGTTTTCCGATCGAAAAATATTTGAGGGATTCACAAAGGTGTCGTAAGTGGTGTATTGTTGTATGTCGTAAACTTTAAAAGCTTAAATAAATGCTTAGAGATCTTGAAACGACAACGAACTATTATTTAACACCGCAAAAATTCATAATATGACTTTGATGGTACTTTACGGATCCCTATGATATATTTTTTAGGCGTTTAAAGTTTGCGACATACAACAATACGACACTTACGACACCGTTGTGAATACCCCAATTGATTTTCAATTTTCACAAAAACTACTTTGTGATGTTAGAACCCATCTGAAACTTACCCGACATCATTGATGTTAATTCTGACCTTGCAATTTAATAGTAAAATCTTCTGTCAGCATTAATATCACCGAGACAGTTAAGTTTTAGGTGGATCTTTATATCAGAATCTCATTTTTGTAACAAGTGTAGATAGAGGGTATTGAATATAAGCCCTCGTTATGATTTTTGTTAAAAACAAAAAGATACGAGTATTCTTTTTATCCATTTAGAAAAATCCCATGGGGTGAGAGTTTAACATTTTAACTCTTTTTGTCCACACTAATATATGTCTGTACATACACACCCAACTAACTAGGAGCAGTGATTTTCGAAGTCATCTTTTCTCATAATAATGATCGATAGCATCGTTATGACATCGCACTTTAAAATATTTACTCGTACATACATACAAACAACTGACTAAGCTCAGTTCAAAATTGCTTTGCTACGTGCATACATACTATGTACATTAGACTGCATCACCAAAAAAAGTTGCGGCTTTTCCGCCGGCATTACAAAATCTATTATATTTAAGACTTATACCAAAATCTTTCGGGAAAATATTAGGATTTACGTGAGCTGGACCAATTGGAAAATACCTCCTATAATAGATTTTGTAATTCCGATGGAAAAACAGTACCAATATTTCTTTTTGTATGGGGATTGATGCAGTCTAATGTACATACTTATGTACTGCGAGTATGCATGTATATAGGAAATTTGTGGAACAAACTCCATCATCAAGCTCTTGGTTAAGCCCATTAGAAATATGTATGCACATATAGGGTGATTCAATAAGACCCCAAATGTTCGCAATAGGGCTATTGTTGCATGCGCTATGTGGCAAGTGGCACTCTCCACACATTGTCAAGTCCATGTCATCTAATTTCGCGCATAAAAAGTTGTTATCATATTACAATAACGTTCACCGTTCACCTTAACAGCGTTACTGGCATCATTTTCGAAGAAGTACGGTCAGATGACTCCGCCAACCCCATCAGTGACTGGTTGTGGTTGCACGAAATACCATATGCACTTATATAAACAGATTTACTTTATTAATATGCATAAAAAGTGAAAGCATGCGTATATTTCAATTGCAAAACAAAACAAAGTCGGAATAAATTAGCTGATACATACGCATTATAAATCTGGGGACGAATAAAAATATGAACAAGCAGAAAGAAGCCTACCCGCGTATAAAGCCCTTTTAAGCTCTCGGTTAATTTTATATGGATATACACAAGACATAGGATCTTTCTGACCAAAAAATTTTGTACATAGTAGCGTAAAAGCTTTCTGATGTTGTTGCTGCACGTGGGGAACAGGGCCAAAGCTCTTTCTGCCTATTACCGACATAAGGCAGTAGAGAGTATGCAGATCTTTAACCAGTGAAAATCTGTAAAAAAGAGCACAAAAAGCTTAAAAGCTCCGCACGAGAGTAAAGCTCAGACAGAGCTTGTCAATTAAAGCAATCCTACACCTCTTTGACAAAACCTATTATCAGTTATGCAAAATCTGCTTATCAAACTGCCAATAACGATCGCCGAGTGCTGTATGGTAGCTTTCATTACAACTACTGGGACTCCTCTGCTCCAAACCCACCGTCACCTAAAATCTTTATCCATGGGGAGGCCTTTCAGGTGCATTTAGGGTTAATAAAAATAAATAAGCAATGTTGAACCCAAACTGAACTTGGCTTGCGCACTTTAGAATATTTACTTATAGGGGTGACACTAGTTCAGGACCTGCAATCTATATCGAAGGTAACAGGCTATACCAATCCGAAGTATTTGCAATCCTCAAGGCCATTGAGTACGTGGTGGAATAAAGGTACAGAGTTTAAGTGTTTGTAGGGACAGACAAGTCGAAAGCAAGGCATTGTCTAGAGTCTAGACCTCTAACTACTTCTAAATGCTAGCTGACCAAGAAATTCCCAACACTGAACACATTACTTAAGAATGTGTGGTGGAGTCGATATTCAAATTAAGTCTTTCTAACACCAGTTATTAAATTCAATTAAACAAAAATGTCTAACTTGGTAAAACCAAATCGACAGCAGAAACTTAACGCGTAAATATGCAGTGCAAATTAAAAACAAAAAGTGCAAAAAACAACAACCATTAAGTCGTGACTTCAGAGCTTGGAAAAAAGAAGTGTCCAAAACAAGACCACTAGTGCTAAGCAATGCAAATTTTTACCTATGTGCCTGTGAAAAGAAGTATAAAAAAAACAGAAAAATAGCGCTTAAGCCATTGAAAACAATTATATGTAAACGCATTTGTGTGTTGCTTGAGAAGCATTGAAAAATACAATCAGATTAAAACTCAAGGTTATTATCAGTAAAGAAAAGAATGTATAAGTACAACTTTTAGTAAGCTGACTGGAGCGGAATATTAAAAATTGATTAAGAAAAGCAAGTAAAAAAGTTCAAAACTAAAATAAAATAAAAAAAAAAATTAAAAAAAAAATATATATCTATATAAAATATAATACAATAATATATTAAACAATAAACAAATAATATAAAAACTTATTTAAAATAAAATATATTACAACAAATTTTCATTTAAAAACAAAACAAGTTAGAATAAACTAAAATCTCAAAAAATACGCAATAAAATATAATATTTAAAATATTAAAAAAAAATAATCATTTAGAATAAATAAAATTACACAAAAAATTTTATAAAAAAAAAAATTAAATTAAAATAACATACAATTCGAAATAATTTATTAAAAAATAATAAAATAAACATAAAATATTATAATAAAACAACATACAATCGCTGAAAATTAACAAAAAGTTAACAAACAATAAAAATATAATAAAAAAAAATTAATTAATTTAATTACAAAAAAGTAGAATAAAATCTTGACAGAAAAAACAAAGTTTAAAAAAATAAAATAAAATAATTTAGAATAAATACAATTAAATAAAAAAAAAATAATAAAAAGCAAGTAATAATAAAATGAAATACATTAGAAAATATATATTTTTAAATAAGATATTATAACAAAAAAACATAAAATCGTATACTATTAGCAAAAAGTTAAAAAATCATTAAACAAATTTTTTTAAATTAAAAATATTTAGAAAAAAGAATAAAACCTTAACAAAAATATGTTAAAAAATATGTTGAATAAAATAGTTAAATAAACTCTTAAAAACAAAATAAAATAAATATATTCGATAAAAGCCACTTTAAAAAGAAATTAAATTTAAAAAAGATTTTGTGGAATAAAATCACAAACAAATAAAATAAAAGAAAAATACATAAATTAAAATAAAAAAATAAAAACAAATAAAGTAGAAACATTTTTTAAAATAAATGAAAGCTAAGTATGATAAAAAATGTAATTAAATCTTTAATAATTAACCAAAACTTATCACGAAAAAACTAAAATATAAACAAAAAACTGTATTGTGCAAAATAAAAATTATAAAAAATAGTATTATTAAAACAAATAAAAAAAATTTATGAAAAATCTCATAACAATAACAAAAAAAAAACTATTAAAAACCGGAAAAAAGATTAACTAAAATCCTTCAAAAATAAAATAAAATAATTATGAACTTGTAAAAATAAACTAAAATTAAAATAAATTAGAACTGAAAAGATCGTAAAAAATATAAAATATAGTAAAAGGAAACAAAATAAAATAAAATAAATTAAAATAAAAATGCATATACAAATAAAAAACAATTATGTTAGAAAAAATAAATAACAGCTAAATAAAATGAAATCTTGTAAACATCAACTCAAAAAAATAGAACAAAAAAACTTACATCTCAATCAATCGTCGAAAAATATAAATAAAATTTCAAAAAAATTAATTAAATAAGAATATAATAAAGCCTCACAAAAACAAAACAAAAAAATAAAATTAAAAAAAGAGCAAATCTCAAAGTAATATAATTAGAATTAAAAAAAAAATACATCTGAAGCAAAAATAAAAACTAATTATAAAAAAATACAAAAGATTAAAAATACATAAAAACCTTAAAAAATAATTAAAAAATCTAGAACAAAATTAAAAGAAATTTAAACTGAAGTGAAAAAAACTTAAAGCATAAACTAAAATAAAATAAAAATGTCCGAAAGCTTAATTACAGCGCAATAACTAACACATTAGCTGAGAAGAATTCAGATTTATGTCAATCGTTCTTTTAAAACTCAATTCTGTATAGCAGTCGACTTCAAAACGGAAAATGAAATTTTATTACTACATAAACTTTTAAGTGATTAGTTATTAAAAAAAAACGGCTTGAACACACTCAAATAAATAATAAAAAAATATCGCTAAACTCTTACTTCATAGAGGTGCAGCAAAATGCGAAATCCATCGCCTACATCACCCTGGCGCCATCGCTCCAATCGAAGTACAGCGCTACTACACTCCACCCTTCTCCTCCACGTTTACCTGCTGCTACAGCTAAGCATGCGCAATGCGCATGGCCAAGCGCAAAATCAACCGCCACACTTTGTGCCCGGCAGTGGTGATATGTCACGTTTCAGCCTGCTCGAGAACACGCCAGTCGGCAGTCCGATCTATCAGTTGCGCGGTAAGTTAATTTCTGTTTTCTTAATTTATGATTTGACCATATGTCTGTATGTATGCAATTACATTTAATGTCATTCGCATAAGTGAGTGTTAACGCATATTTCCCCATAGCGAATTTTTCCCCCCTTCCAACGACGGGTTGTATGCATACGAACATTTATTTATTAATAGTAGCAGTGTGCATGTTGCAAGCACCTGTCGCCACTAGCGTCCGGCTTTGGCTGACTGGCTGGTCAGTCTAGCGTTTATAGCTTTTGCGCATTTTTCTGTTTTATGTTTTTATATGTTCGTTATGGCGGGCAAGTTCTTGCACCAAGTTTCGCCATGCTAACCAGTTTTTCGTGAATTTTAAATGGATTTTCATGTTCATATTATTTGTAACGAATTTATGTTGGAAATGTATTCAGATATGTAATTTTAATATTCGTGGAGCATGTATGTAGTTGTAGAGTGGTTAGTATGCAAAAGAACCTGTTAGTTGGCTGACTTAAAATTATTGTAATATTTTGATTTTGAAATAGTCATGTTCTTCAAGTAAGAAGTTTCATACGAAATATATATGTAAATGTAGTACAAATTTATATTCTTTAAAGTGAATGTTAGATAAAAAGAATTTACTGCAGACACTACGCCCTCAGCAATCACTACAACCTTAGGCTATTCATACAGTGACCATATTAACCAACGTAAAATAAAGGAAATTTTTTTCAAAATGATTTGGAAATACGTACATACAACTTGTATGATAAAAGTACCTTACCCATATCGTAATTTAAATCAAATATTCACCAGTTAATTAACCGATTCCGAAAAATGAAGCCAAATCCTTTTCATCACTTCGCCATCCTTCGCTGCCAAAATGTGTTTACCATAATTCATAATACACGCCGAAGTCAACACACAGTGGTTCAAAATTGGAATTAAATGTTCATAATTCACCTGAGCCTTCATTTTTCAACCAATGTTTACTAAGAACCAAAAAACAAATATTTATTTTGGTGAACATTTCAAACACTTTTTGGTGTAATTTTTTCGTTTTGGGAGAACCATACAATTGTTTTCAAATAGTTTTTGTTATGTAACATTTATCAACTAGAACCGGAGAATAAATTTTACTCAAAAATTGCTACTTTTTCCGTATTTTCCACTAAAAAATTTAATATGATCAAATACAAATTCACAAATCAGGCTCAACTGGTATCTTGCAAATATTGTAAGATTTCACAAAAAAAAAAATCAGACTAAGCGAAAAATTTAGGCTCCAGTGAATTACGAACACTAAATGCCAGTTTTGAACCACTGTGCAGCAGAGGGTTTATTGTTCTCTTTCAGTGGAACTGGAAATTCAGCATGCATAACGATCCAGGGCACAACTTTCCCTGTGCTTTATAGATTGTGCAAAGATTACCGATTAAATAGAAACCCTTAAGTGAGGTACGAAACAAACTGGCGAAGGTTTTCATTATATTTCGGAAGGGACATTTTTATTTTTCATATTCTGTGTTTAAAAATTTACCTCTGAAACATGCAGAGCTGGTTTAAAGGACAGTTTAAGAAATAGAGGACAAAAGGCGTCCTTTATTTTGAAAAAAATTTTAAAGGACAGGGGGTTAAAATAAAGGACTGTCCTTTAAAATAAAGGACGGATGGTCACCGTAGCTATTCATAAACTTAGGCTTTTGCAGACCCTTTCCTTAAGGACTCCGAGGTTTTCATTACCAGCCTTCAAAATCTGTAGACGGTCCCCTCGTTAAGTCCTAAGTTACAAACATGATACCATAGCTTACAGTCTACTATCAGTAATAATTCCTAGACCCTTTAGGCAGAGACTTCACGAATATCGTAGATTGTATGCAAATGGGCAGCCAAGGTCTGAGCAGACCTTCTTAGCAGTTCTATTGTGTTTTCCTTTGATGGGTAGAAGGAAGCCTGTGGGCGTTGACCTCAAAAATCCCCGAAATTCAAAGCCCTTATAATCTAGAATCCACCATAAAGTAACCTTGTTACGTGTTCCATGGTTATCCAGTACATTTTTGCAACTGTTTACCAGACTTGATACCGTTTTACTCCATTGACTCCAGTGGCTCCATTATTTCTTCCACAAAAACGGTCGCGGGCAATTTCAACTGCAAATAATTCCCATTTGTACACTTTTCTGAAATCTTATCCCAAATATGGACAAATTACTCCCATCATGTGAAGCTGGGATATATTAGTGTACCAAAAACGGGATCGTAAGCTGCTCGTTGTGACTACTAAGTACTCAAACCTTTCTTTCAGGAATTATACATTGAAGGGCTTACTAAACGATAACTTCGGTGGAATCGCGTCTTCAATTTGACAACGTCATTTTTCATGAATGACTTGCCGACACTTAGATGGCCAATGAACTCTTCACCTTTCAACAAGCTTATCTTTCAAAAAGTATGGCTAGTGATGGAATGCCGGTGATGACTCCAAACGCTTTTTCAGATCAAGAGCGCATGGCTCCTGTGATGGCAATACAGACCAATGGCTGGAGCTTACCCACAGTGATGCTGAAACCTACATGTTTGGCTTTCGGTCTACAAAATATTGCGGTTTATATGTGTACGCCGATTTCGGGGTTATTCCCTTAGGCTTTCAATAATAACCTTAGTTTCACAAAAATGAAATAAAAAATATATATTTTTCAAAGTCTGAATGGAACAGTCAGAAGGACTGCGATTTTCGTAAATGGCCTTATTCTAAAGCTTTAGAAGCACATAGCCTCGAGCCCGCAGAAGACAAAACCGAAAATCTACTAATCGTGAACAAGCACATAGGGATAGAGCTAATACAATCTGGCTTTTACTTAATGGGGCTGAGATTTCGGAAGATATTCCGAAAATTAAACACCGCAGAGAACTTATATTTTCAGCTCAACATACGACAGCTCTCCGCTTAGCTGAGAATACTGAATATTGCCCGGACTTGCCGTACTGAGGTTCCACACATAAACCACAACCTGTCCTTAATTTCGTGAAGAGCTAGTAAGGTGGCAATTGAAGGAAATTGTAGGGCCAATGAGCTAGCCAGGAAATGTACTAATCTTCTACTGTGTGAAAACAGAGGAAAAATTTAGATATCCATGGCAAACTGCAAGTAAAGGATTAGAAATAACATTATTGAGCACGTCTTCTGTAGCTGCCCAACTTAAGGTAGGAGCAGAGCGGGCTTTTTTGGTAGGCACTTTTTCAGCTCTTTACGGAACTATCCAATGCCACATCAACCTAACCTACTAAGGTGGCAAAGGGTTTCATTACTACTCGTGTGAGTCTTATTAACTTGCTGATCATTTAGTCGGCTATATTCTCAACTGAGAAAAAAATCAACCAAAAATTGGTTAATATTACCAAATTTAAACTTGAAAAGGAATTTAAGTGATTTTTGGTTAATATGTATTAGCAATGCCTTTTGATATTTTCAACAATTATTTGGTAATATTAACCACATTTTTGTTTGTATTCGACAAATTTTTGGTTGTCGATTTTCATTTTGAATACGCTTATGTTCTGTTATGTTCGGAGATACAAAACAAAATTTTTTTAATACGTTGCCTCCGATGGCATTTGACTCGGATCTTCTGAAAGTTAGCAAATAACAGCAAACATCTCTGCACACTCAGCTACAGCCGCTTTACAAATGTGTATTCAAATGTTCAACTTGAATCAAATTTCTTCGTCGTGAAACCAAAAACCAAAAACCGAAGAAAATAAAAATTATGTGTTGCTTCTGACGGCATTCAAACCCGATCCTGTTGGAAGCCAGAAAATAACAGCAAGCACCACTGCAAGTTCAGCAACAGCCAAATATACGAATTTGTTTTCAAATATTCAACTTGAATCACATTTCGTACAATCGGTGTATTTACCATTAAATCCAAACATTAACTTGGTTCAAAAAACTATTGTAGTTTTGGCTCATTGTAGACATACATATGTATTCAAGTCTACAATAAGTCCTAGCATTGCCTCGTGAGATGGCGTGAGACCGTAGCTTAAGGAGTCCCACTAAACAGGCGGTGGTTTTAAAAAACAAAAAGAGGCTGGTGTGTCACAAAGGTGAGGAATCTATAGTTTTACGTCGCCTCCGAACGGTGAATGGTATTTCAAAGTTCACAAACGCAGCAAGTCTAATCACCGCTGAAAGCAAACTTGACATTTTTTAGCCTAAACGTAGAGGCTTTTGTCTAAATGATTGTCTCTAACTGCGAGTTTCACAATAACGACATAGGAATATGCACCGAGTTGTACTGAAAATTTTGAAAGTGAATACCTCCAACATAATTACAACATTGGTCAATGCTGCAACTTGTACTTGATCTCATCCGCTCTTTGTTGATGCATTAAAGGTCAAAGAAATGAACTTGCACATGTACAAGAATGTATCTTAAAAATTAAATACACCTACACATGGATTGTTTACTAAAAATAAGCACAAACATAGCGTTCACGCATAAGAATCAAGTTTCTCCGAAAAGAAATCACGTTTAAATAAAATGCATAGTCAGCGAAATTCTTGCGGCAAAACCTTCAGCCTACTGTTTACAACAACATGCGATTCAATGTGTAGTAGCTTACAGCCGATGCACTGCTGCAACAAAATAAATATTTGAGATGTTGATGAATCTCATGATGTGTGTGTATTCACATGTTAGTGGAATACATACCTGAAAAAGCAAAGATTTTTCCCAAATAACTTAAAGCAATTTGCCAGTTTTGGTTAGCTTTCACTCCAAAAAGTAATCATCTTCATTAGAGAAAAACAAAAAAAAAAGCAAAGCAAACAACAAAAATAGAAAGGTAAGTAGGTGCATTGTACTTTGAGAGCTCTAAGAAAATTTCTTGGTGAGAATCACAAGTATTTTTGATGGTTTGCTTTTAAAGAATTTTGCTGTATATGTGTAGACATTCTTCAAAGAGACTAGAGGAAAACAGAAAGCAATTACAAGTAACTACAACAGCACATCTGGACTAGTGAAATATTGCAGCTTAAATGAGTTCGGAAGTGGTTTGGCCTATTGGCGTAGAGATCGCTTTACGAGCACCTACGAGCCTCCCGCCAGGTTTCAAGCCAATGAGTTGAAGTAAATACATTAAAAGCTTTTATGTATGTGAGGCATTCTTTTTCATATTGGACACCAAATTTGGTGTCACACACGTTCCGATTGGCTGCAAATTTTTATATGGGTTCTATACAAGAAATAAGCTAATACGTATTCGAGGATTTTTTTCAAAGTTTGGATTTTTTCGTGATTCTGAC
>NW_016171294.1:0-14643 GCF_001687245.7 Rhagoletis zephyria
GAGAGTCCAAACAGTGCCAAGCAAGCGAACGAATGTAGCAGCATAGCACGAAAATCCACAAAGACGAGTCAAGGCAATAACAACAACCCAACCAAAGCCCAAAGCAAAAGCAAAGCAACCAACGAATACGAGCGGTGTGTGCGCAGGGGAAATTCGTTTATACAAAAATGAGTGTTGTTGGTGAATGTGGTGTGCGTGCGCGTGCATTGGTGTGTGTGTGTGTAGGGTGTTGGTGGTGGCTCGTTGCGTCCATGCATTTGTATTTGCTTGGTATTTTTGGTGGTTGCTTCTTGTAGTATGAGTACTTTCCTGCTACATATGTATGTATGTATGTAAGTTTGTTTGTTTGTTGCTGGCGAGCAACTCAACTGAACTCAACTCGACGAACTCGGTGTCGAGGAGTCAATAGTTCAAGGTGTGGTGCGCGCGACTATGTATATACGGTATGCTGTTGGTGGAGCTCGTGGTATGATGGTATGGTGCGTTGTGTCGAGTTAGACGGTGCGGCAGAGAGTGTTGCAAGTTTAAATGCGTTGTGCGCATTTTATCCGACAATTTGTATGTATGCGTGTGCAATTGCGCGAATGAGATAGCAGCATAGGCTAGGCCACCAACATACATACGTACATACACACAGCATAGCAGTAGCAAGTAGCAAGTAATGGCAGGATTGTTAAGTGTACTCATCATATGCAGCGGCACAGTAGTCAGGCGCTAGGTAGCATAGCGCCTAACAACACAAACCAAAATTCGTAGAGCAGCAATAACTTATTGCTGAATGTCTGGAGACGTGACGTTTCAAAATCGGTGGATGTCTCTTTCTTGCCTGGAGCGTAATATGCGCTAATCTCCAGCGGGCTAGGCTGTCTAACTTTTTACTACTTACATATGTACTTGACTAGCTAACGGTCGAACGTCCTGCTACCTGTGCCATTTGTTGTTGCATTCATGCATACATTTCTGCAGTGAGCAGTGTGTCAAATCAATTTGGCGTAATTATAAAAATTAAACCAAGCAGGTACCTACAAGTCGTAAATATTAACTTGAAGCAACAAAATGACATTCAAAAATAGTAAAACAGTTTTAACTTTGCGTTTGACTTTAATATTTTTTTAGCCCTCCTCTTTTTGGCATTGAAATTCGCTGACAATGGTACATTTTTACAACGTTAGAAATCAAGGTCAATTTTGTACATCACGGGAATGGTTTTAGGTTAAAGTTTTCCAGCAAAACAATAATAAGTTTCTACATATGTACATATACATATATTATGAGCAAACAATCATAAACACATTTTGACCTTCTATTTAGAATGGTTTCTAAAGCACCAATTTAGAAAATAAAAATATAAAAAATAACTAAATAATAGGTATCAACATATGGATAAAGTAAATACATACATACCTATTCGAGTTTTGCCGCAGCCTCCCAAAGAAAAGTATCAAAAATTCAGCCTAAAAAGTATCCAAAGCAACCACTTTTTAGTTTTAAGTACCTATGCACGTATCAATCTGAAAAAAACCTACAAGTTGCAGTAAAAAAAGCATATTTTTCACTGACTCTTTGATACATTCATGGGCGTAGCCAGGTAGGGGCAGGGGGTGCTCGAGCCCCCCGCCCCCCCCCCCCCCTAACTTTCAAAATTTCCTTATATATATAAAATAGTACCCTGAAATGCCAGCTTAATAGGGTCGATGTGTATTGTCTTCTACCATTTCTAAAGGAAATCGATTTGATTTACATATTTGTTTTTGAGATCAGAAAATATGCGCTCTGCAGCAGCGGAGCTACATATGTGCCAAACGCAACCAATTAAAGATAAATATAGAGTTTGGTTCAATATATAATTTTTTTACTAATTCTTCTCAAAAAATCTTCAATATCGTCTACAACCTCAACATTATCGTCTAACTTTAACAATCGCCATTGCATTAAAACGTAGTAGTTCGACTCGCTGAATCCGAATCTGAGGTCCGTTTGACTCGAACAGCGGGTCGAACTACATGTCGATATGTGGGTCTGGTTAAATGCACACACCACTGTTTTTTTTTTTTTGTGTTCCGGCGATGTTTACGGCGGGATTCACAAGACCTCTTAATTTTCCTTTTATATGTAAAATAAAGATTAGGAGATTCGTTGGGTATCATTGGTATTAATGTGCTGAATTGTCGGTACCCAATACTCGGTACCCAATACTCGGTACCCAATACTTCCTTTTCGGTACCCGATACCGATTCTTTACATTAAACCTTCGCCATTATATGCATTTCAAGTTTAGAAAAAACTTTCATTACTAATTTATATGATATCGGCTAAAACACTTGAACTTATCGCAAAAGAGAAATATTATTTTATCAGTTGTAACTTAAGTCGATGCAAGGTTCAAGCAAAATGCTTTGACGGATGAAGAAGCCTTTCAGTGGGGAGATTCTGTAACCAGTTTGCGACAGGCTGCGGATCGATATCGCACTTGTTGACGTAAAAATATTTCATATCATACGTCAACAAAACTTAACTTACTTAAAAGTATTGAATCAGTACATCACTAATCATTGGAGCTAATCGTATATATGTCCCATCTAAATATGTACAGTAGGCAAAAAGAATCTCCAAGAACTCCAGAAAATCTCGAATTTCTTCCAAAAATGGACGAAATATCTGGAGGCCGCGAAAGGAAAGAGAAGTATCCCGGAAAAAAATAAATAACAGTCGCGAAAAGTTCCACAAAGCTCAAAAAATAATAATAATAAAATAATAATAATAATAAGTGTCTCATTTTCTTACCTATTAGGCCAACCTCTAATAAAAAATAAAAATAAAAACAAAAAATACTAAACTTTTATTATATTGCCTTCAGTAGATATCTAGGAACTCCTAACCACCTAAACTTTTTAAATTTTAGTATTCATTAATCTCTAAAACACCCCGTATCAATATTATAAGCGGGCCACATATTGGCAATCTGTAGCAATTTTTTTTTTAATTTTTTCTTATAAAAAAGATTACTTTATTTTTCAACAAAAGCCGTATAAATTCATATCTCAAACTTTGTGCAATGTTTAAAATAAAATATCAAAAATTTTTCGTAAAAATGTTGAGCTTTTTAATTAGATCCTTTATGCTGGATTTCCACTAGGCATTAAATGGCAAAAATGACAAATGACAAAGTCGGGCATTAAAAAATTATCGTGATATTATGTGAAAAAAATAGTCATTGAGTTCATTTCCACATGGATTTTTTTTAAATGGCATACATTTATTGTCATTTCAATGCCAAGTGGAGATTCGGCATTAGAAGTATTTCGAGTATTAAATTTTAGTTAACAAAAGGCAGGTTTGAAATGGTACCGTTATTTTTTGGGACTTTTTTTGTTGAATGTGTTGCTCATTTTCTTCCATATAAAAAATCGTCGAACATACTTTTTCGCAAAATAAATTTCCAACGTTTAGTCCTATCTTCTTCAAACCTGCCTTTTGTTATACATACTAAAATTGAGTACAAAACTACATAGGCAGATATTCAAAAAAATATCTAACTAAAAAGGTCGAAATTTTTACGAAAGTTTTTTGAATGCATCAAAACTTTGAAATTTGGATTTATACTGATTTTGTTAAAAAATTAACTATATTTTTATTATTTGAAACAAATTTAATTATACAATAAAATGAAATTTTTTACCTTATAAAAATGTGGTGCGCTTATTATTTAAGCATGGGGTGTAGTGCATTAGAGCGTACCATCTCTCAAGAAAACAAAGCAAATTCGTGTATACGCCTGAGTGATTTTGCAAGGGAATTCAAAAAAATAATAATTTTAGGACTTTTTTGCATTTTTCGCTGACACCTAAATTCGGCAATAACATTTATTCAATATCTATTTCTACTGGAATAATCAAAGAACTTTCTTCGCAAAAGTGTAATGACGTTTAAAGGGCCTAAATTTACTGACATTAGGGTGGTACGTTAGGGTGATAAGAACTGAAATCTGGTGGGAAAATACTAGAAAGGTCAATGAAACTTGGAACAAAAACGTCGATATATCATAATTTAAGATCCGACTGAAATACCGATGTTATGACGAAAAATCACCGGCTTTATGTTCGTAAACGCACTGAATGAAGGATTTATGCTCAAAAGGATGTACCTACATTTAGTGAGCGTTACTTGACAAAGAAAAGCGAAAAATAGGAGCTGGCCTTAACAAAAAATATTAAAATTAGGAAAGAAATATTAGGTACCTTTCTTAAGTTGAAAGTAACATGAAATTATGTTAAGCGGGGTAATTTTCTATATGTTGACAAAAGCGCTACCGCTTATACTAGATACAAATAGATATAGAGATTATATGTAGATATAAACTTATAAAATTTAAGGTATGAATCTACTACCTATTAAGTATTGAAAAAATTGTTTGAGTTCAACTATTTAATATCTTCTATCGATGTATTGTGGAACGATTGTTCGTCATCCCCTGACAAATTTGTTTTGGAGACAAACCGGTTTGGGCGTTGTGCCATCATCAGTGCCTTTTTTCGTTATCCGGGTTTAATTGGTACTGCCAAGAAAAGCTTTTCATAAAGTCCATTTGTCGTTTAGAGATGCCGTGAAGTTGTAGATTGTTCCATTTGAGCTACATATAGCAACAAGATGTACACTTTGCTTGAAAGGATTAACAGGCATTGTCATAGTTCGTACCAAATTTTANTGGCAACCATCTAAAGAAGGAGAAATCAGCTGACACGGAAAAATCTAAATTCCGCAGATTTCTGCGCTACGGGCTACAACTACAGAAAAATTCTGCGGTGTTGAGTTTTCATTTACATGGCGCTTTGATAAGACAGATCGTGTCAGCTGACTCGAGTTTACGTACCGGTAGGTTTACGTTCTTGACTAATTTCAGCTTAAGTTGGTACATTTATGCACAAATACATATGTACATAAATACATACATATCTACATGCTAAAAAGGGCGAAAATCTTTGCACGATTATAAATCCAAATCCATTTCTGTCTTTAAATAAACAAAAATTCCATTTCTTACACGACAATCGTAGAAAATAAAAGATATCAAATACATACGTACACATTTATGCATATTTCGATAAAAGATATGTGTGTGTGCATATACACATACTCCACCCGAGTGACATAGTGTAATTCCACAAGTACCTATATTCATGGGCGTAGCCAGGTAGGGGCAGGGGGGCCCGGGCCCCCCCTAACTTTCAAATTTTTGCCTAGATATTCAAAAATACTACCACGAAATGCTTGCTTGATAATTTCGGCCCCCCCTAAATTTCAAGGTTTTTCCTATATATATACTGTATAACAAATTATACTCCCAGCGCTAACTAAATAATTAGTAAATTGATTTGAAAAGTAGATATGTGGATCATCCGGTTCTGTATCAAGTTATTATCTCTAACTTCAAAGCACTTCCATTTTAAAAGGGTAAAAACCTGGCTGCAGTCGACAATGAGCAAAAATTGATTGAACGGAAACTATAAATAAATTTATAGTTCAATTGTTTATTACTTTGTCTTTAGGTTTGTGTCTTTACTAAGCGGTTGGGTGAACAGCCAAGACGTTTACTTCTAAAGTGTGACAAAACAAAATCAAGTAATATATTTAGCATAAATAAATATACCAGCCTAAAAAATCTGCGTACTCAAACTGTTCAATACGCCCTCATACTTATACATACATACATATGTATGTATATCATTTAACGTTTTGTCCGGCTATTTGGTTTATTATACAGGTATGTAGAGCGAATTTAAAAAAATTCATCAGGGTTTAGTTGAGATATTCGTTTTTGGCCACTATGTTTTGTACATTTCCCAGTACTGCAAAGCTTTTGACGGCCATTCACCTGGGAGTGGCCAGAAGTGATTCGTGTGCTTACGGTTCAAATCGCAGCTAACTACGTCCGGATATTTATATCCATGAATACTCTGGGTAGCGACCGAACGCTAGTTTGGGAGCGAGGTAAAGTGGGAGGGCGTAACACCCCGCGTGCGCTGGGGATTAATCGGGATGGTGCCTCTGCCCGGCTGGTTGAAGTCCTAGGGAAAATAAAGGCTGGCATCAGCTCCATCCACGAAATGCGATGGACGGGGCGAGGAAGGTAAGCGTGAGCCTTGCGACGTCTACTACAGTTGCCACGTAAAGGAGTGCAATTCGGTGTTGGATTTGTGGTGGGAGAGAGACCGGCGTTCACTCTAGTGGACGAAAGTCTAGCCACAATCCGCATCAAAGCGAGATTCTTCAACATCTCATTCACATGTGCCAATGCCCCGATGGAAGAGAAGGACGAGGCATCCAAGGCTCTCTTAGCTTAGAGCGTACATATTAGCGCTGCCCCCGACACGTATAAAAATCGTGCTTGGCCATTTAAATGCCAAGGTGGGCAACGAAGGGATCTTTGGTGCCAGTGTCGAAAAAATCAGCCTCCACATAGAAACGGCGGGCTGAGGATGATCCACTTCGCCGGGGCCCGAAGCTTGGCAGTATGTATTACTGGGTTCTAGCATAAAAACATCCATTAAGCTATTCTCATTTTCGTTGTTGGTGTTTCCGACAGGGTAGGAGTGTGATGTATTGTGGAACGATTTTCCGTCGTCCCTTGTCAAATTTGGTTTGGAGGCAAACCGGTTTCGGCGTTGTTCCATCTTCAGTGTCATTTTTCGTTCTCTCAAGCTACATGGATGTCTCCACATCGAAAAACTTACGGAAGGTTTCAAGACTCTTGTATGAACAGCCATGGCGACCTAGTGACCGATGTCCAGAACGTACTCAGATTATGGAGGGAACACTTTTCGACCCTTTTGAATAGCGGAAGCACTTCGAGGTCCCAGTCGATGACGATGGAGTCGATATCCCAGCGCCTGACTATGAAGAAAAGTGCCAAAGCTGTTTGAGCTGACGGCCTGTCAGCTGAGCTATTTAATTACGATGGCAAGGAGGTAATAAGGTGCATGCCCGACGACTGGAATTCAAGTGCGCTCTGCCCAATCCACAAGAAAGGCGACCCCGCCATGCGTACCAACTACCGCGGGATCAGCCTTCTAAGCATAGGTTGAAAGGTCTTATCGAATGTATTGTCTACCATAGACCAGGTATTCACAGTACGCCGAATCTTGGAAAAGACCCGCGAGAAAATGATCCGCACTCACCACCTATTTGTCGACTTTAAAGCCGCTTTCGACAGTACTTAACGGTATATGCCGCTATGTCTGTCATACGCCTGTGAAAAATGACGTTGAGTAATACCACCAGCTCTGCTCTGTTGCCTTTCGCCACCAGACGGGGTTTCAGACAGGGCGGCTCTCTTTCATGTGGCTTCTTTAATCTGATGTTGGAGAAGATAATAAGATCTTCAGAACTGAACCGCTTAGGAACAATTTACTACAAGAGCGTACAATTGCTGGCTTATGCCGATGACACTGACATCATCGGTAAGAAAAACCGCGAAGTCTGTCCTGACTTTTCCAAGTTGGACAAGGAAGCAAAGCGAATGGGTCTGGTGGTAAACGACGACAAGACGAAGTATCTCCTGTCATCAAACAAACAATCAGCACATTCGCGCCTGGCACCCACGTCACTTTTGACAGTTATAATTTCGAGGAAGTAGAGAATTTCGTTTACTTGGGAACCAGCATTAACACCTGTAATAATGTCAGCATGGAAATCCAACGCAGAATCGCTCTTGCCAACAAGTGCTGCTTTGGACTGAGTAGGCAATTCAGGAGTAAAGTCCTCTCTCGACGTACGAAAACCACACTATAAATCACTCATCATGCCCGTGCTGGTATGTGGCGTATTAAAATACAGCGGCTCAACTGGCTTGATCATGTCGTTCGAATGGACACCGACGCCCCAGCTCTGAAAGTATTCTGGCTTCACTTGGCATTTCTAATAGGCGTCAGTTGGTCAAAATCGCTTTGGCGGTTACAGCGCCAAAAAGGAAGAAGAGGAAGAGAATAGATCTATAACCTTATCAGTCACACAGTGTTATAATCCCGACGAAATCCTTGACGGTGGTACCGGGAGGGGAACGGTACATGACGGTAGGAATTTTAGTTTGGGTTAAAGTTTCACACGGGAGGGGTTAGGCTTTCGATGCTTCCTCCTCGTAAAATAAACATGCTCAGTAAAAAGTTAACAATTTAAATCGACGAATAGTTTTATATCAACTTTTGTGAACTTCTGTTTATGTGTTTTTTGTACAACATATTTACCTTTATGGGTTACAATAATTTTAAGCTATAATAAAAAAAATTTTAGTACATAAGTAAGTTATTGGTTTTAAATTTTTTATTTTGTATGGGGCCGCCCCCCCCTAAATTTCGTTCTGGCTACGACCATGCCTATACTTCATTTAACAACAAAAAAATAAGAGCAAAATACCACAATAATAAAAACAAATTTCTTATGCGCGCAGCAAGCAAAAAATACAAACACAACGTTAAAAATAAAAAAAAGAAGCAAAACAAGTAAACAAAAATAAGAAATAAGGCATGAAAAAATAGAAATAGAAATAAATTTTGTGGTCGCGGCCCAATGAAATAACTGTATTTAAACGGGCGTTACCAAACACCACCACCAGTCGATATAGTGGCAACAACAACACTGGTATGTAGCAACAATCATAGCATGCAACACAGTCACAGTGGCCATAGCCAGTTCTGCCACCGACTAATAATCACTGCCGCAGGCACAGGCACGCTTGCCCCTTTGTATGCATGTGTGAGTGAATAAGAGAGACAAAGAGAGAGAGAGCGCACGAAAGAGCGCGTCTGCATAAGAAATTGCCATAACTCATAGGAGAGCCAGTTGCTTTCAAAAGTATTCATTCGTATGGTTTTTCTGCCACTCAACTTTAACTGCCCACCTCCAACCCACCTCTCATTTCCACGTACATTTGCCAACATTTGAATGCGACCGTGATCCACGTGCTAACTCCATTTTACCCTATTATTTTAATACCCGCACATACATATGTATGTATCTACCTACTACTTTTCTTAGGGGTTTGTAGGGTTGTAAGGTTGAAGATAAATATGTAGATATGTATATACGTATAGGTTTAAGAAACAAATTATTTTATAGTAGAAAACTAGAACTGTGTTATAGCCGTTGCACATATAATCAAGTCCCGGTTCTAAAGTCATAAAAAAAGTTTTAAGTTTTTTTCTTGCCTAGTTAATGAACTATTACTGAAAAACTTTAGATTGAGCGCCAATTTTGCACAACTAGAAAATTTCATTCCAAAAAATTTAACTCTGACTAAAACTTTTTAATAAATACAGGGGAACCTCGCTAGTACGAACATCCAACAATGCAAGGACTTGCGTATTCTACAGTTCAGATTGATTTCAATTCTACATATGAAAAACATTTTTTTAACACACTTTCAAGTTCGAAAAGAAACGTACCGCTAATAACAAAGAAACATGTCGCCCTTTTGATCTGATCTCTTTGGTTCGAGCTTGTCTTATAAACAAATAGTATTTACTCATTCTAAAGGTCTGATTATGGCAGCTTAACGTAACTTAAATACTGTCACTCAAAAAACTCTAAAATGTAGATATGTTACATATATTTTCACATTTGACTTTATAAGTTCTAAGTTACGTTAAGTTAAGTTGACATAATCTAGCTTTAAGAACTACAGTCTGCAAAAACCTATGAAAACTCATCGGGACGTTGTTTGGATAATTGCATTTTGCAGATCATACCGCATTTATCCCATTTAATGGTTGGAGGCTACAACAATGCCTGAAGTTGGTGAATTAATTATTTTATTCTCCAAAACAAAAAAAAATCTTAAAAATCAACGGTATTCTTAGCCCACCAAATTTTCACTTTACCGCACTAAAATTGAACGGATTATAAAACTGCATACTATAAATGTTCTAGAATTTGTAGAAAACTTTGACATTTTTATAAAAATTTTTTGAGTTATAGATAATATTGGAAAAAGTTTTGAAATCGGATTTAAATGGTTTTTGTTATAGAATACGTACGCTTTATTGTTTTGTAAAAAATTAATGAATATTAAATATATAAACAAAAAGAAGGTGTTCAAGGGCGCCCATTAGCGAGATCTTACTGTATTCAGTAAAAATTTTTCAGTATCCCTAATAGTAGATATTTATCGCCCTTTCCTCCACGCACACACATAGGCATGCTCCACAGCTTCTCTTTCATTGCGATTACTCTCCGATGATTCACGTCGATTGAGCTCACCATCACGATTCCACAGACGGTGCCAACCTGTAGCAACTTCATGTGTGCGCGCCCACCAATTGACTGCTCCCAAGCATTAAACCTACCACTTATGTATGTACATATGTACGTATCTGTATCCCCGCTTACGTTCAGCTTCACCTGCCCAACTAGTCAACCAGCTGCAAGCCGTCCTGGCCGGGTAATTGTGGATCTAATGGCGTGTGCGTAACATGTAATGAAACGGAAGATACAATTATACTGAAACTGCTTGCACTTATCGTATTTAATGAAATACCTTTTCGCACCACATATGGAAGGAGTGGAAGATGCAATAAAATACAATTGTACGTATGTATGTAAAGGGAGCGAACTGTGCCAAAATGGAATTGATAAAAGATAGTTCGCCAAGATGTTATTGTTGTAGGTACATAATACATACATAGGAATGTACTTACATACATACACTTGCCATGCCCCAAGATTTATGACGGCTCGACTGTATTGGAGCGCTGCTTCTCGATCTGATTGAATGCCTGGCTTACTGACCAAATGGGTGCTTGTTTGGATGCTTGACTAACTGACTGTCTGCGTCTGGTGCTGATTTGGTAGCAAGATGAAATACTCAGCTCACATCTATAAGCACTCCTAGAAAGCTATGTATATTAGGGTGGTCCAAAAATAAGTAAACTCGAAATTNAGTAAACTCGAAATTGCGAAGCTCTAGCCCCCAGGATTGTTCTATACCGAAAAACATATACCACCGTTTTTTTTTTGATATCAAAAAATATTTGGAGGCGCTGAAAGTTTTCCATTTTCAATTGTTTATTTAACCATTTTTTAATATTAACTATTTTTTATAGGGGCCCCAAAAACTATAAAAAGCACTAATTGGGGTTAATTCCACGAGCATTTTTTTCATATAAAATACATGCAAAACTTTGAGCGCTTTGTGCTATCTCTCACTATTTTTTATGAATTCGAAAGAAAAACACAGGGGTAGTTTTCCATATAGAACAATCCTAGGGGGTGGGAACTAGAGGTTTACGCCGAAAGGCTTTGCGGCGGCGGCGTGGCTCGGCGGCGTATACCTCTAGTGGGAACATACAAATTTGCACTTAACATCTTAAAAATTTTAGATTCATTTTTGGACCACCCTAATGTACATACATTCGTATGTAAATGTTTGCTTCTGTTGTAGCGAATGCGTGGTAAGATTGATGGTAATCAATTATTGTTGTAGTTATTTGTTAAAATACGACTGCCCGTTGTAGTGGGCGTGCAGTGATCTATGGGAAATATGTTGGGTTGGAACTAGGACAAGGATTTGAGAAAAATGAAAAAATATACATATATATTTTTTATCTATTTTACTTACACATTTATATGTATATATGTATGCTTGCATGTGTAGTAAAAAATAAACATTTTCTAAAACAAGCAAACATATACAAGAAATTAATGCATTTTTACAGTTCGTTGTGTTTCTTTTTTTTCTAATTTTGACACCAACTCTAAACTGATATGGCTAGAAAGAATTTCGTGAACACAACTTATAGCTGCTCTGAACTGGAAAGTACTTCTTCCAGTCGATAGTTAAAAATGTTTTATACAAGCGTGCCATATTGGCTCCGTACCTCGGTCGCAATATTTTGCTTGCCTGGAAAAAGGGGTCGCGGAAATAAAAATCTTATATGGATTAAATAAGAAATGTAAATAATACTAGGTTGTTCGATCGTTCGCCTTTTTTCCAAAACACGTTTTCGGGTTATTGCCATTAAAAAAAAAAAACGTCAAACATCAAAAAAAACAACAGAAACACCAAAAAAAAGTTTTTTGAAATAGGGCCGCGCGACAGACAATGGAAAACCTCCTATGGTACTTCGGCCATAAAAAAGCATCTTCGGAGGTGGAGTAAAAGTGCACAGATCTCTTTGTTTGTGTCACAACATCAAGAATCAGAACCCGAATTCGAGGAGAAGCTCGACAAAACATGGCGAAAACATTTCAGCGCCAAACATTCATTGATTGGAATCAAATATGATATACTGTTCATCCCCAAATCCCGTTCATTCGATATTCGAAAAATCAAGATTACAAAAAAGCCATCTATAGATATCCAAAAAAAGGTACGGTCAATATTTGGCTATGTTCAGCAGCAATTCGAACGAATTTTTGCACCGATTCGTAACCGTTGACGAAGCAAGGATCCATCTCAACAAACCAGAGCCTAAAGAATGATCAAAGAGTGCACCAAAGGAGGCCAAAGTGTATGGCCACGCAGTATGGTTCACATCGATTACTTTACCATTCCACAGCTAAACAGAGGTGGAATATGTAGTAGCGGATCGTATAAGATTTCCAGACAGATCTGGAATACCTACGTCCCTGTTAAAACCAGGGTTCGTGCATGCCGAAAGTATCGGCTGGAAGGATCCAGGCTCAAGGGATGCAGTGAAACACTTTCTCTGCGAATTCCCGGTTCTTGTATGAGTGAGGTTAATAACATTTGACCAACAATTTGTACAAAATACTAAGAGTGCGGTATGTGTTGAAATTCATCAATATCGCCATGTGGCTGGCGGTTTGCAAGATTCTTGTGGTTTCACAATGGTCAAAATTTGCCAATTGTTTGACACCAGAGATACGCGCAAAGATTTTTTGTTCAAGTTTTATATTTTCGAAAATAATTACCACCTTTCAAAGTATCAAATTCAGATTATTCAAAAAGTCAAATCAATTAGTACAATATGGGTATAAACCGAAATGGGTTTGAAAAGGCTTTGTTTCTTAACCACATGTAGAAGGGTTGCCACTTGCTAAAAAAATCGAATTCAATTAGAATTAAGTGAATTAGTTAATTAAATTATGAAGCTAGACGAAAGATGTTGAAGATGGAATTGTTGAAAATATTTTGAAAAGGGTTGTCACCTGTTTAAAAAATTAATTTATACACAAGTCATGTATATGAAATTTTAAAATATGAGTGTTAAACGAAAGAGTGTTAAGAAATTTTTAGTTTGAGCATTTAGATTTTTTTTAGGTGTTTGAAGAGGGTTGCCCCCTGTTGGAAAAGTTAAATTCAAATGATTTAATATGTTATAGGGTTTATTGAAAGATGGGTATCAAAGGAAATGGGTGCGAAAACAATTTATTTTTGGGCTGTTTTAAGGAGAGTTGCCACGTTTTTTTTTTTTAATTAATGCCAAACGAAAGTGATTTAAAATGTGTTTAGTTTGATTTTTTTTTTTTAAATTAGGGCTAAGTCTAATTAATTTAACATACGCACAAGTTAAATAAAATAGTAAAATATGAGTTTCAAGTGTAAGAGTTTTAAGAAAACTTTAGTTTGAAAATATTTTTGACTAGAGTGGCCACTTATTCGCAATGCAATTTTTATCTAACTAATTATAATATGCGAAGGCAATTTTCGTAAATTAAAGGGCTTGACCTGTAAATGTACAATAAGGTTTCATTTTTTGAAGCTTGTACTTTTTAGCGAAATTTTATGAAATGAAAAACCGACACTATACAAGACCTCTCTTTACTCAGAAACGGCTGGACGGATTTGAATGAAACATTTGCAATATTTATTCAGGCTTTTTCATAGGGTTGCCACCGGTTTAAAAAGTTAAATTCAATTTCGGTGTTTTAAAGTCATGCGGTGTCACTATCAATTAAAAATTCACTGCGAGTATTTAAAAGATACATACATACATACATACATATGTATGTATTTCGTATTAAAAATTTTGTGTAGGTGCATGCCCAACTATTGGTGAGTCTGGCCCGAGAACAGTAAAATTCGTTGATCTCCTTTGCGAAGCTACTCCAGAGCAGATCTACATAAATACCATAAGTTGGAATTATTAAACATAGCCTAAAATAGAATACCTGTGTAATTTATTAACCCTTTCGTTTGCCTTTGAGGCTGCATTGTTGTTCAAATCTACAACAAATAATTGCAAATTTAACGCCCTGGATAATCCAACATATGTATGTATGTACATTCCTACACATATACATACATGTGGACATAGGCGTTTGCTTCGTAAAGACTTGACGTTGGTAAAAGAAACTAACTAAAAATGCCGCATTTTATTTGACTTCGTTGACTTACCAAATTATTTTCACAAAAATGCCAAAGTCACTGAAACAAAAGTTGTAGAGGTTCATGGGTCAATACAGTAAAACTACAACATTCCTTGGAAGAAGACAATGAACACTATGGACGTGGAAAGTTTTCAGTACAAATGACTTTAGCCTTCATTACGCGACTCGCACCCACAAAAACAGAAACGCATTTTCATGCCAAGAAACAAGCAGGTAAGTTGGCAGTTACAAGTTACATACAACATGTTAATTATGTATGTATGTAAGTGTATGCATGTTTTTATGAATACAGAGATGCAC